>NW_028132473.1:0-36898 GCF_964374135.1 Grampus griseus | reverse complement strand
GCCAGAGGTGTACTTCCAGCCGGAAAAAGAGGGAGAAGGACAGCTTTCCCAGGGACAATTCTGGACCCTTGGGACCATCCAGAATCACCAAGGCCTCAACTCTGCACGGCCTGGGGAACGCTCTTCCGCCTGTCCAGCAATCCCCACGTCAAAACCTTTCTCAGCAGAGGCAGGCACTCTCTCCCTTGTACTAGATAGCTCGGCAGAGCCTTCCGAGAAACATGCTGCGTCATTCAGCTTGAACGTGGGACGCGGAGGGGAGAGTGCGCTTTCTCCCCGTTTGGAGGCGCCTTGCGCTTGGCTTCAAAGCTGCCTTGAACAGCACTAGCGGCCCGACGTCTCTGCACGGCAGGGCTGTCGTTGTGGGCCGAGGCTGCGTGTTCTCCCAAAGCGAAAACCGTGCTGGCAATCCCTTTCTAGGAACTCCTCCCACGGCACCCCAGGTTCAGCCCCGGCCGAACGAAAGGTGACCTCAGGCCTCAAGGTGAAGTTCCAGCGTTTCACGTCAGGGGAGTTGGGTGTGCAGGGGTCTCCGATGAGGCCATACTCCACCACGGAGTGCCTTAACCCTGCGACGCTCCTGGGGACACACAGGGTAGGAGCCCATCCACCAGTTTCGCCTGATGACCTCTCTCCGTGCCGGAAGCAGGCCCCTGGAGACAGCTTCTGAGGAGCCTTCGCGTAAGCAGGCCCCTGGAGACAGCTCTTCACATTCATAGCTAGGGCAGTGTACTCCTCTCTGGGTTGCCCAGGTTGAGTGGCCCAGTCGTCAGAGAGACTGGCGAAAGCAGCGCTGGGCGGACTCCCTTTGCCGGTCAGTCGAACGGCCTCCTTGACTGAAAGAGAACTGCAGTGCCAAAAGACACCGCGCTGACGACTGGCTCCGGGAAGAGACTCGGGACAGCACTCTCACAGAAGCGAAAGCTAGGCCGCGGGCCCAGCCTGAGGAGCAGTCCGTACGTTTGCCACACTTCTTTACACAGCTAGGCGTGAGCCAGAGAGCCTTGGTCACTGAGGCCTACCTAAGGTACTGCCATACTTACCCAGTAGATCCCACGCAGAGGTCCCTGTGCCCCAAAGGGCCTCCACGGAAGGGCCCTCTTCCTCCCGTTGTGTTTCCTTGAGGTAATCAGAAACCGCTGAGGATAGCTGTAGGAGCTCAGGTATGAAGCTGGGCGACCCTGGCCAAACCTGATTCCCCTCCGTGGTAGACGAGACAGTGGCGGGTCCTAAGCTGCCTGAAGCACACTCCTCGCGCGCACCTTCTCTTTGCTGCCGGAAGGCCTCACATAAGAAGTCTGAGTTGACTCGTGACAGAAGAAGTCTGGGTTGACTCGTGTGAGGCCTGCTGCCTCTCCGTTCCTTGCTGGGAGCTTCAGCAGGAGCGCTCTGGAGCTCGCCGGCAGGAGAATTGTGAGTCCCCCCGCCCCACCCCGGCCTCAAGCAAAAGTCCAGATTTCCCCCCTTAGTAACACCTCGGAGTGCCAGAGGGAGCGGAGGGGCATGCGTTCACGGAATGCTTCAACCGTGGAAGGTATTTCACGAGACACTGTGCACTCACGTTCCTGGTAACAACTGTCAAAGGGCACTCACTGTATGCCTTCCAACTCCTCGGCCGCGTTGGAGGCCCAGGAAGTAAATGCGTTCGTTTGACTAAGCTCCGTGAACGTGCAAGGGTGATGGCGACGCGCTGCCCTGTTCGCGCGAAAGCTCTCGTTCGTGCGGCCTTCACACGGCCTCAGGGTACGCAGTTGTAAACAGCCTTACATTCCATGCTGGTGTGCCAAGCCCCCCACCCACCCGCAGGGAGGAATTTGGGCTCTTCTGAGAAACACCAGTGTGCGCCACAAGTGAAACCAGGGCGTCTCCCCCGGGACGTCGCCGACCGGCAGCCGGATGCCAGAGGTGTACTTCCAGCCGGAAAAAGAGGGAGAAGGACAGCTTTCCCAGGGACAATTCTGGACCCTTGGGACCATCCAGAATCACCAAGGCCTCACTCTGCACGGCCTGGGGAACGCTCTTCCGCCTGTCCAGCAATCCCCACGTCAAAACCTTTCTCAGCAGAGGCAGGCACTCTCTCCCTTGTACTAGATAGCTCGGCAGAGCCTTCCGAGAAACATGCTGCGTCATTCAGCTTGAACGTGGGACGCGGAGGGGAGAGTGCGCTTTCTCCCCGTTTGGAGGCGCCTTGCGCTTGGCTTCAAAGCTGCCTTGAACAGCACTAGCGGCCCGACGTCTCTGCACGGCAGGGCTGTCGTTGTGGGCCGAGGCTGCGTGTTCTCCCAAAGCGAAAACCGTGCTGGCAATCCCTTTCTAGGAACTCCTCCCACGGCACCCCAGGTTCAGCCCCGGCCGAACGAAAGGTGACCTCAGGCCTCAAGGTGAAGTTCCAGCGTTTCACGTCAGGGGAGTTGGGTGTGCAGGGGTCTCCGATGAGGCCATACTCCACCACGGAGTGCCTTAACCCTGCGACGCTCCTGGGGACACACAGGGTAGGAGCCCATCCACCAGTTTCGCCTGATGACCTCTCTCCGTGCCGGAAGCAGGCCCCTGGAGACAGCTTCTGAGGAGCCTTCGCGTAAGCAGGCCCCTGGAGACAGCTCTTCACATTCATAGCTAGGGCAGTGTACTCCTCTCTGGGTTGCCCAGGTTGAGTGGCCCAGTCGTCAGAGAGACTGGCGAAAGCAGCGCTGGGCGGACTCCCTTTGCCGGTCAGTCGAACGGCCTCCTTGACTGAAAGAGAACTGCAGTGCCAAAAGACACCGCGCTGACGACTGGCTCCGGGAAGAGACTCGGGACAGCACTCTCACAGAAGCGAAAGCTAGGCCGCGGGCCCAGCCTGAGGAGCAGTCCGTACGTTTGCCACACTTCTTTACACAGCTAGGCGTGAGCCAGAGAGCCTTGGTCACTGAGGCCTACCTAAGGTACTGCCATACTTACCCAGTAGATCCCACGCAGAGGTCCCTGTGCCCCAAAGGGCCTCCACGGAAGGGCCCTCTTCCTCCCGTTGTGTTTCCTTGAGGTAATCAGAAACCGCTGAGGATAGCTGTAGGAGCTCAGGTATGAAGCTGGGCGACCCTGGCCAAACCTGATTCCCCTCCGTGGTAGACGAGACAGTGGCGGGTCCTAAGCTGCCTGAAGCACACTCCTCGCGCGCACCTTCTCTTTGCTGCCGGAAGGCCTCACATAAGAAGTCTGAGTTGACTCGTGACAGAAGAAGTCTGGGTTGACTCGTGTGAGGCCTGCTGCTCTCCGTTCCTTGCTGGGAGCTTCAGCAGGAGCGCTCTGGAGCTCGCCGGCAGGAGAATTGTGAGTCCCCCCGCCCCACCCCGGCCTCAAGCAAAAGTCCAGATTTCCCCCCTTAGTAACACCTCGGAGTGCCAGAGGGAGCGGAGGGGCATGCGTTCACGGAATGCTTCAACCGTGGAAGGTATTTCACGAGACACTGTGCACTCACGTTCCTGGTAACAACTGTCAAAGGGCACTCACTGTATGCCTTCCAACTCCTCGGCCGCGTTGGAGGCCCAGGAAGTAAATGCGTTCGTTTGACTAAGCTCCGTGAACGTGCAAGGGTGATGGCGACGCGCTGCCCTGTTCGCGCGAAAGCTCTCGTTCGTGCGGCCTTCACACGGCCTCAGGGTACGCAGTTGTAAACAGCCTTACATTCCATGCTGGTGTGCCAAGCCCCCCACCCACCCGCAGGGAGGAATTTGGGCTCTTCTGAGAAACACCAGTGTGCGCCACAAGTGAAACCAGGGCGTCTCCCCCGGGACGTCGCCGACCGGCAGCCGGATGCCAGAGGTGTACTTCCAGCCGGAAAAAGAGGGAGAAGGACAGCTTTCCCAGGGACAATTCTGGACCCTTGGGACCATCCAGAATCACCAAGGCCTCAACTCTGCACGGCCTGGGGAACGCTCTTCCGCCTGTCCAGCAATCCCCACGTCAAAACCTTTCTCAGCAGAGGCAGGCACTCTCTCCCTTGTACTAGATAGCTCGGCAGAGCCTTCCGAGAAACATGCTGCGTCATTCAGCTTGAACGTGGGACGCGGAGGGGAGAGTGCGCTTTCTCCCCGTTTGGAGGCGCCTTGCGCTTGGCTTCAAAGCTGCCTTGAACAGCACTAGCGGCCCGACGTCTCTGCACGGCAGGGCTGTCGTTGTGGGCCGAGGCTGCGTGTTCTCCCAAAGCGAAAACCGTGCTGGCAATCCCTTTCTAGGAACTCCTCCCACGGCACCCCAGGTTCAGCCCCGGCCGAACGAAAGGTGACCTCAGGCCTCAAGGTGAAGTTCCAGCGTTTCACGTCAGGGGAGTTGGGTGTGCAGGGGTCTCCGATGAGGCCATACTCCACCACGGAGTGCCTTAACCCTGCGACGCTCCTGGGGACACACAGGGTAGGAGCCCATCCACCAGTTTCGCCTGATGACCTCTCTCCGTGCCGGAAGCAGGCCCCTGGAGACAGCTTCTGAGGAGCCTTCGCGTAAGCAGGCCCCTGGAGACAGCTCTTCACATTCATAGCTAGGGCAGTGTACTCCTCTCTGGGTTGCCCAGGTTGAGTGGCCCAGTCGTCAGAGAGACTGGCGAAAGCAGCGCTGGGCGGACTCCCTTTGCCGGTCAGTCGAACGGCCTCCTTGACTGAAAGAGAACTGCAGTGCCAAAAGACACCGCGCTGACGACTGGCTCCGGGAAGAGACTCGGGACAGCACTCTCACAGAAGCGAAAGCTAGGCCGCGGGCCCAGCCTGAGGAGCAGTCCGTACGTTTGCCACACTTCTTTACACAGCTAGGCGTGAGCCAGAGAGCCTTGGTCACTGAGGCCTACCTAAGGTACTGCCATACTTACCCAGTAGATCCCACGCAGAGGTCCCTGTGCCCCAAAGGGCCTCCACGGAAGGGCCCTCTTCCTCCCGTTGTGTTTCCTTGAGGTAATCAGAAACCGCTGAGGATAGCTGTAGGAGCTCAGGTATGAAGCTGGGCGACCCTGGCCAAACCTGATTCCCCTCCGTGGTAGACGAGACAGTGGCGGGTCCTAAGCTGCCTGAAGCACACTCCTCGCGCGCACCTTCTCTTTGCTGCCGGAAGGCCTCACATAAGAAGTCTGAGTTGACTCGTGACAGAAGAAGTCTGGGTTGACTCGTGTGAGGCCTGCTGCTCTCCGTTCCTTGCTGGGAGCTTCAGCAGGAGCGCTCTGGAGCTCGCCGGCAGGAGAATTGTGAGTCCCCCCGCCCCACCCCGGCCTCAAGCAAAAGTCCAGATTTCCCCCCTTAGTAACACCTCGGAGTGCCAGAGGGAGCGGAGGGGCATGCGTTCACGGAATGCTTCAACCGTGGAAGGTATTTCACGAGACACTGTGCACTCACGTTCCTGGTAACAACTGTCAAAGGGCACTCACTGTATGCCTTCCAACTCCTCGGCCGCGTTGGAGGCCCAGGAAGTAAATGCGTTCGTTTGACTAAGCTCCGTGAACGTGCAAGGGTGATGGCGACGCGCTGCCCTGTTCGCGCGAAAGCTCTCGTTCGTGCGGCCTTCACACGGCCTCAGGGTACGCAGTTGTAAACAGCCTTACATTCCATGCTGGTGTGCCAAGCCCCCCACCCACCCGCAGGGAGGAATTTGGGCTCTTCTGAGAAACACCAGTGTGCGCCACAAGTGAAACCAGGGCGTCTCCCCCGGGACGTCGCCGACCGGCAGCCGGATGCCAGAGGTGTACTTCCAGCCGGAAAAAGAGGGAGAAGGACAGCTTTCCCAGGGACAATTCTGGACCCTTGGGACCATCCAGAATCACCAAGGCCTCAACTCTGCACGGCCTGGGGAACGCTCTTCCGCCTGTCCAGCAATCCCCACGTCAAAACCTTTCTCAGCAGAGGCAGGCACTCTCTCCCTTGTACTAGATAGCTCGGCAGAGCCTTCCGAGAAACATGCTGCGTCATTCAGCTTGAACGTGGGACGCGGAGGGGAGAGTGCGCTTTCTCCCCGTTTGGAGGCGCCTTGCGCTTGGCTTCAAAGCTGCCTTGAACAGCACTAGCGGCCCGACGTCTCTGCACGGCAGGGCTGTCGTTGTGGGCCGAGGCTGCGTGTTCTCCCAAAGCGAAAACCGTGCTGGCAATCCCTTTCTAGGAACTCCTCCCACGGCACCCCAGGTTCAGCCCCGGCCGAACGAAAGGTGACCTCAGGCCTCAAGGTGAAGTTCCAGCGTTTCACGTCAGGGGAGTTGGGTGTGCAGGGGTCTCCGATGAGGCCATACTCCACCACGGAGTGCCTTAACCCTGCGACGCTCCTGGGGACACACAGGGTAGGAGCCCATCCACCAGTTTCGCCTGATGACCTCTCTCCGTGCCGGAAGCAGGCCCCTGGAGACAGCTTCTGAGGAGCCTTCGCGTAAGCAGGCCCCTGGAGACAGCTCTTCACATTCATAGCTAGGGCAGTGTACTCCTCTCTGGGTTGCCCAGGTTGAGTGGCCCAGTCGTCAGAGAGACTGGCGAAAGCAGCGCTGGGCGGACTCCCTTTGCCGGTCAGTCGAACGGCCTCCTTGACTGAAAGAGAACTGCAGTGCCAAAAGACACCGCGCTGACGACTGGCTCCGGGAAGAGACTCGGGACAGCACTCTCACAGAAGCGAAAGCTAGGCCGCGGGCCCAGCCTGAGGAGCAGTCCGTACGTTTGCCACACTTCTTTACACAGCTAGGCGTGAGCCAGAGAGCCTTGGTCACTGAGGCCTACCTAAGGTACTGCCATACTTACCCAGTAGATCCCACGCAGAGGTCCCTGTGCCCCAAAGGGCCTCCACGGAAGGGCCCTCTTCCTCCCGTTGTGTTTCCTTGAGGTAATCAGAAACCGCTGAGGATAGCTGTAGGAGCTCAGGTATGAAGCTGGGCGACCCTGGCCAAACCTGATTCCCCTCCGTGGTAGACGAGACAGTGGCGGGTCCTAAGCTGCCTGAAGCACACTCCTCGCGCGCACCTTCTCTTTGCTGCCGGAAGGCCTCACATAAGAAGTCTGAGTTGACTCGTGACAGAAGAAGTCTGGGTTGACTCGTGTGAGGCCTGCTGCTCTCCGTTCCTTGCTGGGAGCTTCAGCAGGAGCGCTCTGGAGCTCGCCGGCAGGAGAATTGTGAGTCCCCCCGCCCCACCCCGGCCTCAAGCAAAAGTCCAGATTTCCCCCCTTAGTAACACCTCGGAGTGCCAGAGGGAGCGGAGGGGCATGCGTTCACGGAATGCTTCAACCGTGGAAGGTATTTCACGAGACACTGTGCACTCACGTTCCTGGTAACAACTGTCAAAGGGCACTCACTGTATGCCTTCCAACTCCTCGGCCGCGTTGGAGGCCCAGGAAGTAAATGCGTTCGTTTGACTAAGCTCCGTGAACGTGCAAGGGTGATGGCGACGCGCTGCCCTGTTCGCGCGAAAGCTCTCGTTCGTGCGGCCTTCACACGGCCTCAGGGTACGCAGTTGTAAACAGCCTTACATTCCATGCTGGTGTGCCAAGCCCCCCACCCACCCGCAGGGAGGAATTTGGGCTCTTCTGAGAAACACCAGTGTGCGCCACAAGTGAAACCAGGGCGTCTCCCCCGGGACGTCGCCGACCGGCAGCCGGATGCCAGAGGTGTACTTCCAGCCGGAAAAAGAGGGAGAAGGACAGCTTTCCCAGGGACAATTCTGGACCCTTGGGACCATCCAGAATCACCAAGGCCTCAACTCTGCACGGCCTGGGGAACGCTCTTCCGCCTGTCCAGCAATCCCCACGTCAAAACCTTTCTCAGCAGAGGCAGGCACTCTCTCCCTTGTACTAGATAGCTCGGCAGAGCCTTCCGAGAAACATGCTGCGTCATTCAGCTTGAACGTGGGACGCGGAGGGGAGAGTGCGCTTTCTCCCCGTTTGGAGGCGCCTTGCGCTTGGCTTCAAAGCTGCCTTGAACAGCACTAGCGGCCCGACGTCTCTGCACGGCAGGGCTGTCGTTGTGGGCCGAGGCTGCGTGTTCTCCCAAAGCGAAAACCGTGCTGGCAATCCCTTTCTAGGAACTCCTCCCACGGCACCCCAGGTTCAGCCCCGGCCGAACGAAAGGTGACCTCAGGCCTCAAGGTGAAGTTCCAGCGTTTCACGTCAGGGGAGTTGGGTGTGCAGGGGTCTCCGATGAGGCCATACTCCACCACGGAGTGCCTTAACCCTGCGACGCTCCTGGGGACACACAGGGTAGGAGCCCATCCACCAGTTTCGCCTGATGACCTCTCTCCGTGCCGGAAGCAGGCCCCTGGAGACAGCTTCTGAGGAGCCTTCGCGTAAGCAGGCCCCTGGAGACAGCTCTTCACATTCATAGCTAGGGCAGTGTACTCCTCTCTGGGTTGCCCAGGTTGAGTGGCCCAGTCGTCAGAGAGACTGGCGAAAGCAGCGCTGGGCGGACTCCCTTTGCCGGTCAGTCGAACGGCCTCCTTGACTGAAAGAGAACTGCAGTGCCAAAAGACACCGCGCTGACGACTGGCTCCGGGAAGAGACTCGGGACAGCACTCTCACAGAAGCGAAAGCTAGGCCGCGGGCCCAGCCTGAGGAGCAGTCCGTACGTTTGCCACACTTCTTTACACAGCTAGGCGTGAGCCAGAGAGCCTTGGTCACTGAGGCCTACCTAAGGTACTGCCATACTTACCCAGTAGATCCCACGCAGAGGTCCCTGTGCCCCAAAGGGCCTCCACGGAAGGGCCCTCTTCCTCCCGTTGTGTTTCCTTGAGGTAATCAGAAACCGCTGAGGATAGCTGTAGGAGCTCAGGTATGAAGCTGGGCGACCCTGGCCAAACCTGATTCCCCTCCGTGGTAGACGAGACAGTGGCGGGTCCTAAGCTGCCTGAAGCACACTCCTCGCGCGCACCTTCTCTTTGCTGCCGGAAGGCCTCACATAAGAAGTCTGAGTTGACTCGTGACAGAAGAAGTCTGGGTTGACTCGTGTGAGGCCTGCTGCTCTCCGTTCCTTGCTGGGAGCTTCAGCAGGAGCGCTCTGGAGCTCGCCGGCAGGAGAATTGTGAGTCCCCCCGCCCCACCCCGGCCTCAAGCAAAAGTCCAGATTTCCCCCCTTAGTAACACCTCGGAGTGCCAGAGGGAGCGGAGGGGCATGCGTTCACGGAATGCTTCAACCGTGGAAGGTATTTCACGAGACACTGTGCACTCACGTTCCTGGTAACAACTGTCAAAGGGCACTCACTGTATGCCTTCCAACTCCTCGGCCGCGTTGGAGGCCCAGGAAGTAAATGCGTTCGTTTGACTAAGCTCCGTGAACGTGCAAGGGTGATGGCGACGCGCTGCCCTGTTCGCGCGAAAGCTCTCGTTCGTGCGGCCTTCACACGGCCTCAGGGTACGCAGTTGTAAACAGCCTTACATTCCATGCTGGTGTGCCAAGCCCCCCACCCACCCGCAGGGAGGAATTTGGGCTCTTCTGAGAAACACCAGTGTGCGCCACAAGTGAAACCAGGGCGTCTCCCCCGGGACGTCGCCGACCGGCAGCCGGATGCCAGAGGTGTACTTCCAGCCGGAAAAAGAGGGAGAAGGACAGCTTTCCCAGGGACAATTCTGGACCCTTGGGACCATCCAGAATCACCAAGGCCTCAACTCTGCACGGCCTGGGGAACGCTCTTCCGCCTGTCCAGCAATCCCCACGTCAAAACCTTTCTCAGCAGAGGCAGGCACTCTCTCCCTTGTACTAGATAGCTCGGCAGAGCCTTCCGAGAAACATGCTGCGTCATTCAGCTTGAACGTGGGACGCGGAGGGGAGAGTGCGCTTTCTCCCCGTTTGGAGGCGCCTTGCGCTTGGCTTCAAAGCTGCCTTGAACAGCACTAGCGGCCCGACGTCTCTGCACGGCAGGGCTGTCGTTGTGGGCCGAGGCTGCGTGTTCTCCCAAAGCGAAAACCGTGCTGGCAATCCCTTTCTAGGAACTCCTCCCACGGCACCCCAGGTTCAGCCCCGGCCGAACGAAAGGTGACCTCAGGCCTCAAGGTGAAGTTCCAGCGTTTCACGTCAGGGGAGTTGGGTGTGCAGGGGTCTCCGATGAGGCCATACTCCACCACGGAGTGCCTTAACCCTGCGACGCTCCTGGGGACACACAGGGTAGGAGCCCATCCACCAGTTTCGCCTGATGACCTCTCTCCGTGCCGGAAGCAGGCCCCTGGAGACAGCTTCTGAGGAGCCTTCGCGTAAGCAGGCCCCTGGAGACAGCTCTTCACATTCATAGCTAGGGCAGTGTACTCCTCTCTGGGTTGCCCAGGTTGAGTGGCCCAGTCGTCAGAGAGACTGGCGAAAGCAGCGCTGGGCGGACTCCCTTTGCCGGTCAGTCGAACGGCCTCCTTGACTGAAAGAGAACTGCAGTGCCAAAAGACACCGCGCTGACGACTGGCTCCGGGAAGAGACTCGGGACAGCACTCTCACAGAAGCGAAAGCTAGGCCGCGGGCCCAGCCTGAGGAGCAGTCCGTACGTTTGCCACACTTCTTTACACAGCTAGGCGTGAGCCAGAGAGCCTTGGTCACTGAGGCCTACCTAAGGTACTGCCATACTTACCCAGTAGATCCCACGCAGAGGTCCCTGTGCCCCAAAGGGCCTCCACGGAAGGGCCCTCTTCCTCCCGTTGTGTTTCCTTGAGGTAATCAGAAACCGCTGAGGATAGCTGTAGGAGCTCAGGTATGAAGCTGGGCGACCCTGGCCAAACCTGATTCCCCTCCGTGGTAGACGAGACAGTGGCGGGTCCTAAGCTGCCTGAAGCACACTCCTCGCGCGCACCTTCTCTTTGCTGCCGGAAGGCCTCACATAAGAAGTCTGAGTTGACTCGTGACAGAAGAAGTCTGGGTTGACTCGTGTGAGGCCTGCTGCTCTCCGTTCCTTGCTGGGAGCTTCAGCAGGAGCGCTCTGGAGCTCGCCGGCAGGAGAATTGTGAGTCCCCCCGCCCCACCCCGGCCTCAAGCAAAAGTCCAGATTTCCCCCCTTAGTAACACCTCGGAGTGCCAGAGGGAGCGGAGGGGCATGCGTTCACGGAATGCTTCAACCGTGGAAGGTATTTCACGAGACACTGTGCACTCACGTTCCTGGTAACAACTGTCAAAGGGCACTCACTGTATGCCTTCCAACTCCTCGGCCGCGTTGGAGGCCCAGGAAGTAAATGCGTTCGTTTGACTAAGCTCCGTGAACGTGCAAGGGTGATGGCGACGCGCTGCCCTGTTCGCGCGAAAGCTCTCGTTCGTGCGGCCTTCACACGGCCTCAGGGTACGCAGTTGTAAACAGCCTTACATTCCATGCTGGTGTGCCAAGCCCCCCACCCACCCGCAGGGAGGAATTTGGGCTCTTCTGAGAAACACCAGTGTGCGCCACAAGTGAAACCAGGGCGTCTCCCCCGGGACGTCGCCGACCGGCAGCCGGATGCCAGAGGTGTACTTCCAGCCGGAAAAAGAGGGAGAAGGACAGCTTTCCCAGGGACAATTCTGGACCCTTGGGACCATCCAGAATCACCAAGGCCTCAACTCTGCACGGCCTGGGGAACGCTCTTCCGCCTGTCCAGCAATCCCCACGTCAAAACCTTTCTCAGCAGAGGCAGGCACTCTCTCCCTTGTACTAGATAGCTCGGCAGAGCCTTCCGAGAAACATGCTGCGTCATTCAGCTTGAACGTGGGACGCGGAGGGGAGAGTGCGCTTTCTCCCCGTTTGGAGGCGCCTTGCGCTTGGCTTCAAAGCTGCCTTGAACAGCACTAGCGGCCCGACGTCTCTGCACGGCAGGGCTGTCGTTGTGGGCCGAGGCTGCGTGTTCTCCCAAAGCGAAAACCGTGCTGGCAATCCCTTTCTAGGAACTCCTCCCACGGCACCCCAGGTTCAGCCCCGGCCGAACGAAAGGTGACCTCAGGCCTCAAGGTGAAGTTCCAGCGTTTCACGTCAGGGGAGTTGGGTGTGCAGGGGTCTCCGATGAGGCCATACTCCACCACGGAGTGCCTTAACCCTGCGACGCTCCTGGGGACACACAGGGTAGGAGCCCATCCACCAGTTTCGCCTGATGACCTCTCTCCGTGCCGGAAGCAGGCCCCTGGAGACAGCTTCTGAGGAGCCTTCGCGTAAGCAGGCCCCTGGAGACAGCTCTTCACATTCATAGCTAGGGCAGTGTACTCCTCTCTGGGTTGCCCAGGTTGAGTGGCCCAGTCGTCAGAGAGACTGGCGAAAGCAGCGCTGGGCGGACTCCCTTTGCCGGTCAGTCGAACGGCCTCCTTGACTGAAAGAGAACTGCAGTGCCAAAAGACACCGCGCTGACGACTGGCTCCGGGAAGAGACTCGGGACAGCACTCTCACAGAAGCGAAAGCTAGGCCGCGGGCCCAGCCTGAGGAGCAGTCCGTACGTTTGCCACACTTCTTTACACAGCTAGGCGTGAGCCAGAGAGCCTTGGTCACTGAGGCCTACCTAAGGTACTGCCATACTTACCCAGTAGATCCCACGCAGAGGTCCCTGTGCCCCAAAGGGCCTCCACGGAAGGGCCCTCTTCCTCCCGTTGTGTTTCCTTGAGGTAATCAGAAACCGCTGAGGATAGCTGTAGGAGCTCAGGTATGAAGCTGGGCGACCCTGGCCAAACCTGATTCCCCTCCGTGGTAGACGAGACAGTGGCGGGTCCTAAGCTGCCTGAAGCACACTCCTCGCGCGCACCTTCTCTTTGCTGCCGGAAGGCCTCACATAAGAAGTCTGAGTTGACTCGTGACAGAAGAAGTCTGGGTTGACTCGTGTGAGGCCTGCTGCTCTCCGTTCCTTGCTGGGAGCTTCAGCAGGAGCGCTCTGGAGCTCGCCGGCAGGAGAATTGTGAGTCCCCCCGCCCCACCCCGGCCTCAAGCAAAAGTCCAGATTTCCCCCCTTAGTAACACCTCGGAGTGCCAGAGGGAGCGGAGGGGCATGCGTTCACGGAATGCTTCAACCGTGGAAGGTATTTCACGAGACACTGTGCACTCACGTTCCTGGTAACAACTGTCAAAGGGCACTCACTGTATGCCTTCCAACTCCTCGGCCGCGTTGGAGGCCCAGGAAGTAAATGCGTTCGTTTGACTAAGCTCCGTGAACGTGCAAGGGTGATGGCGACGCGCTGCCCTGTTCGCGCGAAAGCTCTCGTTCGTGCGGCCTTCACACGGCCTCAGGGTACGCAGTTGTAAACAGCCTTACATTCCATGCTGGTGTGCCAAGCCCCCCACCCACCCGCAGGGAGGAATTTGGGCTCTTCTGAGAAACACCAGTGTGCGCCACAAGTGAAACCAGGGCGTCTCCCCCGGGACGTCGCCGACCGGCAGCCGGATGCCAGAGGTGTACTTCCAGCCGGAAAAAGAGGGAGAAGGACAGCTTTCCCAGGGACAATTCTGGACCCTTGGGACCATCCAGAATCACCAAGGCCTCAACTCTGCACGGCCTGGGGAACGCTCTTCCGCCTGTCCAGCAATCCCCACGTCAAAACCTTTCTCAGCAGAGGCAGGCACTCTCTCCCTTGTACTAGATAGCTCGGCAGAGCCTTCCGAGAAACATGCTGCGTCATTCAGCTTGAACGTGGGACGCGGAGGGGAGAGTACGCTTTCTCCCCGTTTGGAGGCGCCTTGCGCTTGGCTTCAAAGCTGCCTTGAACAGCACTAGCGGCCCGACGTCTCTGCACGGCAGGGCTGTCGTTGTGGGCCGAGGCTGCGTGTTCTCCCAAAGCGAAAACCGTGCTGGCAATCCCTTTCTAGGAGCTCCTCCCACGGCACCCCAGGTTCAGCCCCGGCCGAACGAAAGGTGACCTCAGGCCTCAAGGTGAAGTTCCAGCGTTTCACGTCAGGGGAGTTGGGTGTGCAGGGGTCTCCGATGAGGCCATACTCCACCACGGAGTGCCTTAACCCTGCGACGCTCCTGGGGACACACAGGGTAGGAGCCCATCCACCAGTTTCGCCTGATGACCTCTCTCCGTGCCGGAAGCAGGCCCCTGGAGACAGCTTCTGAGGAGCCTTCGCGTAAGCAGGCCCCTGGAGACAGCTCTTCACATTCATAGCTAGGGCAGTGTACTCCTCTCTGGGTTGCCCAGGTTGAGTGGCCCAGTCGTCAGAGAGACTGGCGAAAGCAGCGCTGGGCGGACTCCCTTTGCCGGTCAGTCGAACGGCCTCCTTGACTGAAAGAGAACTGCAGTGCCAAAAGACACCGCGCTGACGACTGGCTCCGGGAAGAGACTCGGGACAGCACTCTCACAGAAGCGAAAGCTAGGCCGCGGGCCCAGCCTGAGGAGCAGTCCGTACGTTTGCCACACTTCTTTACACAGCTAGGCGTGAGCCAGAGAGCCTTGGTCACTGAGGCCTACCTAAGGTACTGCCATACTTACCCAGTAGATCCCACGCAGAGGTCCCTGTGCCCCAAAGGGCCTCCACGGAAGGGCCCTCTTCCTCCCGTTGTGTTTCCTTGAGGTAATCAGAAACCGCTGAGGATAGCTGTAGGAGCTCAGGTATGAAGCTGGGCGACCCTGGCCAAACCTGATTCCCCTCCGTGGTAGACGAGACAGTGGCGGGTCCTAAGCTGCCTGAAGCACACTCCTCGCGCGCACCTTCTCTTTGCTGCCGGAAGGCCTCACATAAGAAGTCTGAGTTGACTCGTGACAGAAGAAGTCTGGGTTGACTCGTGTGAGGCCTGCTGCTCTCCGTTCCTTGCTGGGAGCTTCAGCAGGAGCGCTCTGGAGCTCGCCGGCAGGAGAATTGTGAGTCCCCCCGCCCCACCCCGGCCTCAAGCAAAAGTCCAGATTTCCCCCCTTAGTAACACCTCGGAGTGCCAGAGGGAGCGGAGGGGCATGCGTTCACGGAATGCTTCAACCGTGGAAGGTATTTCACGAGACACTGTGCACTCACGTTCCTGGTAACAACTGTCAAAGGGCACTCACTGTATGCCTTCCAACTCCTCGGCCGCGTTGGAGGCCCAGGAAGTAAATGCGTTCGTTTGACTAAGCTCCGTGAACGTGCAAGGGTGATGGCGACGCGCTGCCCTGTTCGCGCGAAAGCTCTCGTTCGTGCGGCCTTCACACGGCCTCAGGGTACGCAGTTGTAAACAGCCTTACATTCCATGCTGGTGTGCCAAGCCCCCCACCCACCCGCAGGGAGGAATTTGGGCTCTTCTGAGAAACACCAGTGTGCGCCACAAGTGAAACCAGGGCGTCTCCCCCGGGACGTCGCCGACCGGCAGCCGGATGCCAGAGGTGTACTTCCAGCCGGAAAAAGAGGGAGAAGGACAGCTTTCCCAGGGACAATTCTGGACCCTTGGGACCATCCAGAATCACCAAGGCCTCAACTCTGCACGGCCTGGGGAACGCTCTTCCGCCTGTCCAGCAATCCCCACGTCAAAACCTTTCTCAGCAGAGGCAGGCACTCTCTCCCTTGTACTAGATAGCTCGGCAGAGCCTTCCGAGAAACATGCTGCGTCATTCAGCTTGAACGTGGGACGCGGAGGGGAGAGTGCGCTTTCTCCCCGTTTGGAGGCGCCTTGCGCTTGGCTTCAAAGCTGCCTTGAACAGCACTAGCGGCCCGACGTCTCTGCACGGCAGGGCTGTCGTTGTGGGCCGAGGCTGCGTGTTCTCCCAAAGCGAAAACCGTGCTGGCAATCCCTTTCTAGGAACTCCTCCCACGGCACCCCAGGTTCAGCCCCGGCCGAACGAAAGGTGACCTCAGGCCTCAAGGTGAAGTTCCAGCGTTTCACGTCAGGGGAGTTGGGTGTGCAGGGGTCTCCGATGAGGCCATACTCCACCACGGAGTGCCTTAACCCTGCGACGCTCCTGGGGACACACAGGGTAGGAGCCCATCCACCAGTTTCGCCTGATGACCTCTCTCCGTGCCGGAAGCAGGCCCCTGGAGACAGCTTCTGAGGAGCCTTCGCGTAAGCAGGCCCCTGGAGACAGCTCTTCACATTCATAGCTAGGGCAGTGTACTCCTCTCTGGGTTGCCCAGGTTGAGTGGCCCAGTCGTCAGAGAGACTGGCGAAAGCAGCGCTGGGCGGACTCCCTTTGCCGGTCAGTCGAACGGCCTCCTTGACTGAAAGAGAACTGCAGTGCCAAAAGACACCGCGCTGACGACTGGCTCCGGGAAGAGACTCGGGACAGCACTCTCACAGAAGCGAAAGCTAGGCCGCGGGCCCAGCCTGAGGAGCAGTCCGTACGTTTGCCACACTTCTTTACACAGCTAGGCGTGAGCCAGAGAGCCTTGGTCACTGAGGCCTACCTAAGGTACTGCCATACTTACCCAGTAGATCCCACGCAGAGGTCCCTGTGCCCCAAAGGGCCTCCACGGAAGGGCCCTCTTCCTCCCGTTGTGTTTCCTTGAGGTAATCAGAAACCGCTGAGGATAGCTGTAGGAGCTCAGGTATGAAGCTGGGCGACCCTGGCCAAACCTGATTCCCCTCCGTGGTAGACGAGACAGTGGCGGGTCCTAAGCTGCCTGAAGCACACTCCTCGCGCGCACCTTCTCTTTGCTGCCGGAAGGCCTCACATAAGAAGTCTGAGTTGACTCGTGACAGAAGAAGTCTGGGTTGACTCGTGTGAGGCCTGCTGCTCTCCGTTCCTTGCTGGGAGCTTCAGCAGGAGCGCTCTGGAGCTCGCCGGCAGGAGAATTGTGAGTCCCCCCGCCCCACCCCGGCCTCAAGCAAAAGTCCAGATTTCCCCCCTTAGTAACACCTCGGAGTGCCAGAGGGAGCGGAGGGGCATGCGTTCACGGAATGCTTCAACCGTGGAAGGTATTTCACGAGACACTGTGCACTCACGTTCCTGGTAACAACTGTCAAAGGGCACTCACTGTATGCCTTCCAACTCCTCGGCCGCGTTGGAGGCCCAGGAAGTAAATGCGTTCGTTTGACTAAGCTCCGTGAACGTGCAAGGGTGATGGCGACGCGCTGCCCTGTTCGCGCGAAAGCTCTCGTTCGTGCGGCCTTCACACGGCCTCAGGGTACGCAGTTGTAAACAGCCTTACATTCCATGCTGGTGTGCCAAGCCCCCCACCCACCCGCAGGGAGGAATTTGGGCTCTTCTGAGAAACACCAGTGTGCGCCACAAGTGAAACCAGGGCGTCTCCCCCGGGACGTCGCCGACCGGCAGCCGGATGCCAGAGGTGTACTTCCAGCCGGAAAAAGAGGGAGAAGGACAGCTTTCCCAGGGACAATTCTGGACCCTTGGGACCATCCAGAATCACCAAGGCCTCAACTCTGCACGGCCTGGGGAACGCTCTTCCGCCTGTCCAGCAATCCCCACGTCAAAACCTTTCTCAGCAGAGGCAGGCACTCTCTCCCTTGTACTAGATAGCTCGGCAGAGCCTTCCGAGAAACATGCTGCGTCATTCAGCTTGAACGTGGGACGCGGAGGGGAGAGTGCGCTTTCTCCCCGTTTGGAGGCGCCTTGCGCTTGGCTTCAAAGCTGCCTTGAACAGCACTAGCGGCCCGACGTCTCTGCACGGCAGGGCTGTCGTTGTGGGCCGAGGCTGCGTGTTCTCCCAAAGCGAAAACCGTGCTGGCAATCCCTTTCTAGGAACTCCTCCCACGGCACCCCAGGTTCAGCCCCGGCCGAACGAAAGGTGACCTCAGGCCTCAAGGTGAAGTTCCAGCGTTTCACGTCAGGGGAGTTGGGTGTGCAGGGGTCTCCGATGAGGCCATACTCCACCACGGAGTGCCTTAACCCTGCGACGCTCCTGGGGACACACAGGGTAGGAGCCCATCCACCAGTTTCGCCTGATGACCTCTCTCCGTGCCGGAAGCAGGCCCCTGGAGACAGCTTCTGAGGAGCCTTCGCGTAAGCAGGCCCCTGGAGACAGCTCTTCACATTCATAGCTAGGGCAGTGTACTCCTCTCTGGGTTGCCCAGGTTGAGTGGCCCAGTCGTCAGAGAGACTGGCGAAAGCAGCGCTGGGCGGACTCCCTTTGCCGGTCAGTCGAACGGCCTCCTTGACTGAAAGAGAACTGCAGTGCCAAAAGACACCGCGCTGACGACTGGCTCCGGGAAGAGACTCGGGACAGCACTCTCACAGAAGCGAAAGCTAGGCCGCGGGCCCAGCCTGAGGAGCAGTCCGTACGTTTGCCACACTTCTTTACACAGCTAGGCGTGAGCCAGAGAGCCTTGGTCACTGAGGCCTACCTAAGGTACTGCCATACTTACCCAGTAGATCCCACGCAGAGGTCCCTGTGCCCCAAAGGGCCTCCACGGAAGGGCCCTCTTCCTCCCGTTGTGTTTCCTTGAGGTAATCAGAAACCGCTGAGGATAGCTGTAGGAGCTCAGGTATGAAGCTGGGCGACCCTGGCCAAACCTGATTCCCCTCCGTGGTAGACGAGACAGTGGCGGGTCCTAAGCTGCCTGAAGCACACTCCTCGCGCGCACCTTCTCTTTGCTGCCGGAAGGCCTCACATAAGAAGTCTGAGTTGACTCGTGACAGAAGAAGTCTGGGTTGACTCGTGTGAGGCCTGCTGCTCTCCGTTCCTTGCTGGGAGCTTCAGCAGGAGCGCTCTGGAGCTCGCCGGCAGGAGAATTGTGAGTCCCCCCGCCCCACCCCGGCCTCAAGCAAAAGTCCAGATTTCCCCCCTTAGTAACACCTCGGAGTGCCAGAGGGAGCGGAGGGGCATGCGTTCACGGAATGCTTCAACCGTGGAAGGTATTTCACGAGACACTGTGCACTCACGTTCCTGGTAACAACTGTCAAAGGGCACTCACTGTATGCCTTCCAACTCCTCGGCCGCGTTGGAGGCCCAGGAAGTAAATGCGTTCGTTTGACTAAGCTCCGTGAACGTGCAAGGGTGATGGCGACGCGCTGCCCTGTTCGCGCGAAAGCTCTCGTTCGTGCGGCCTTCACACGGCCTCAGGGTACGCAGTTGTAAACAGCCTTACATTCCATGCTGGTGTGCCAAGCCCCCCACCCACCCGCAGGGAGGAATTTGGGCTCTTCTGAGAAACACCAGTGTGCGCCACAAGTGAAACCAGGGCGTCTCCCCCGGGACGTCGCCGACCGGCAGCCGGATGCCAGAGGTGTACTTCCAGCCGGAAAAAGAGGGAGAAGGACAGCTTTCCCAGGGACAATTCTGGACCCTTGGGACCATCCAGAATCACCAAGGCCTCAACTCTGCACGGCCTGGGGAACGCTCTTCCGCCTGTCCAGCAATCCCCACGTCAAAACCTTTCTCAGCAGAGGCAGGCACTCTCTCCCTTGTACTAGATAGCTCGGCAGAGCCTTCCGAGAAACATGCTGCGTCATTCAGCTTGAACGTGGGACGCGGAGGGGAGAGTGCGCTTTCTCCCCGTTTGGAGGCGCCTTGCGCTTGGCTTCAAAGCTGCCTTGAACAGCACTAGCGGCCCGACGTCTCTGCACGGCAGGGCTGTCGTTGTGGGCCGAGGCTGCGTGTTCTCCCAAAGCGAAAACCGTGCTGGCAATCCCTTTCTAGGAACTCCTCCCACGGCACCCCAGGTTCAGCCCCGGCCGAACGAAAGGTGACCTCAGGCCTCAAGGTGAAGTTCCAGCGTTTCACGTCAGGGGAGTTGGGTGTGCAGGGGTCTCCGATGAGGCCATACTCCACCACGGAGTGCCTTAACCCTGCCACGCTCCTGGGGACACACAGGGTAGGAGCCCATCCACCAGTTTCGCCTGATGACCTCTCTCCGTGCCGGAAGCAGGCCCCTGGAGACAGCTTCTGAGGAGCCTTCGCGTAAGCAGGCCCCTGGAGACAGCTCTTCACATTCATAGCTAGGGCAGTGTACTCCTCTCTGGGTTGCCCAGGTTGAGTGGCCCAGTCGTCAGAGAGACTGGCGAAAGCAGCGCTGGGCGGACTCCCTTTGCCGGTCAGTCGAACGGCCTCCTTGACTGAAAGAGAACTGCAGTGCCAAAAGACACCGCGCTGACGACTGGCTCCGGGAAGAGACTCGGGACAGCACTCTCACAGAAGCGAAAGCTAGGCCGCGGGCCCAGCCTGAGGAGCAGTCCGTACGTTTGCCACACTTCTTTACACAGCTAGGCGTGAGCCAGAGAGCCTTGGTCACTGAGGCCTACCTAAGGTACTGCCATACTTACCCAGTAGATCCCACGCAGAGGTCCCTGTGCCCCAAAGGGCCTCCACGGAAGGGCCCTCTTCCTCCCGTTGTGTTTCCTTGAGGTAATCAGAAACCGCTGAGGATAGCTGTAGGAGCTCAGGTATGAAGCTGGGCGACCCTGGCCAAACCTGATTCCCCTCCGTGGTAGACGAGACAGTGGCGGGTCCTAAGCTGCCTGAAGCACACTCCTCGCGCGCACCTTCTCTTTGCTGCCGGAAGGCCTCACATAAGAAGTCTGAGTTGACTCGTGACAGAAGAAGTCTGGGTTGACTCGTGTGAGGCCTGCTGCTCTCCGTTCCTTGCTGGGAGCTTCAGCAGGAGCGCTCTGGAGCTCGCCGGCAGGAGAATTGTGAGTCCCCCCGCCCCACCCCGGCCTCAAGCAAAAGTCCAGATTTCCCCCCTTAGTAACACCTCGGAGTGCCAGAGGGAGCGGAGGGGCATGCGTTCACGGAATGCTTCAACCGTGGAAGGTATTTCACGAGACACTGTGCACTCACGTTCCTGGTAACAACTGTCAAAGGGCACTCACTGTATGCCTTCCAACTCCTCGGCCGCGTTGGAGGCCCAGGAAGTAAATGCGTTCGTTTGACTAAGCTCCGTGAACGTGCAAGGGTGATGGCGACGCGCTGCCCTGTTCGCGCGAAAGCTCTCGTTCGTGCGGCCTTCACACGGCCTCAGGGTACGCAGTTGTAAACAGCCTTACATTCCATGCTGGTGTGCCAAGCCCCCCACCCACCCGCAGGGAGGAATTTGGGCTCTTCTGAGAAACACCAGTGTGCGCCACAAGTGAAACCAGGGCGTCTCCCCCGGGACGTCGCCGACCGGCAGCCGGATGCCAGAGGTGTACTTCCAGCCGGAAAAAGAGGGAGAAGGACAGCTTTCCCAGGGACAATTCTGGACCCTTGGGACCATCCAGAATCACCAAGGCCTCAACTCTGCACGGCCTGGGGAACGCTCTTCCGCCTGTCCAGCAATCCCCACGTCAAAACCTTTCTCAGCAGAGGCAGGCACTCTCTCCCTTGTACTAGATAGCTCGGCAGAGCCTTCCGAGAAACATGCTGCGTCATTCAGCTTGAACGTGGGACGCGGAGGGGAGAGTGCGCTTTCTCCCCGTTTGGAGGCGCCTTGCGCTTGGCTTCAAAGCTGCCTTGAACAGCACTAGCGGCCCGACGTCTCTGCACGGCAGGGCTGTCGTTGTGGGCCGAGGCTGCGTGTTCTCCCAAAGCGAAAACCGTGCTGGCAATCCCTTTCTAGGAACTCCTCCCACGGCACCCCAGGTTCAGCCCCGGCCGAACGAAAGGTGACCTCAGGCCTCAAGGTGAAGTTCCAGCGTTTCACGTCAGGGGAGTTGGGTGTGCAGGGGTCTCCGATGAGGCCATACTCCACCACGGAGTGCCTTAACCCTGCGACGCTCCTGGGGACACACAGGGTAGGAGCCCATCCACCAGTTTCGCCTGATGACCTCTCTCCGTGCCGGAAGCAGGCCCCTGGAGACAGCTTCTGAGGAGCCTTCGCGTAAGCAGGCCCCTGGAGACAGCTCTTCACATTCATAGCTAGGGCAGTGTACTCCTCTCTGGGTTGCCCAGGTTGAGTGGCCCAGTCGTCAGAGAGACTGGCGAAAGCAGCGCTGGGCGGACTCCCTTTGCCGGTCAGTCGAACGGCCTCCTTGACTGAAAGAGAACTGCAGTGCCAAAAGACACCGCGCTGACGACTGGCTCCGGGAAGAGACTCGGGACAGCACTCTCACAGAAGCGAAAGCTAGGCCGCGGGCCCAGCCTGAGGAGCAGTCCGTACGTTTGCCACACTTCTTTACACAGCTAGGCGTGAGCCAGAGAGCCTTGGTCACTGAGGCCTACCTAAGGTACTGCCATACTTACCCAGTAGATCCCACGCAGAGGTCCCTGTGCCCCAAAGGGCCTCCACGGAAGGGCCCTCTTCCTCCCGTTGTGTTTCCTTGAGGTAATCAGAAACCGCTGAGGATAGCTGTAGGAGCTCAGGTATGAAGCTGGGCGACCCTGGCCAAACCTGATTCCCCTCCGTGGTAGACGAGACAGTGGCGGGTCCTAAGCTGCCTGAAGCACACTCCTCGCGCGCACCTTCTCTTTGCTGCCGGAAGGCCTCACATAAGAAGTCTGAGTTGACTCGTGACAGAAGAAGTCTGGGTTGACTCGTGTGAGGCCTGCTGCTCTCCGTTCCTTGCTGGGAGCTTCAGCAGGAGCGCTCTGGAGCTCGCCGGCAGGAGAATTGTGAGTCCCCCCGCCCCACCCCGGCCTCAAGCAAAAGTCCAGATTTCCCCCCTTAGTAACACCTCGGAGTGCCAGAGGGAGCGGAGGGGCATGCGTTCACGGAATGCTTCAACCGTGGAAGGTATTTCACGAGACACTGTGCACTCACGTTCCTGGTAACAACTGTCAAAGGGCACTCACTGTATGCCTTCCAACTCCTCGGCCGCGTTGGAGGCCCAGGAAGTAAATGCGTTCGTTTGACTAAGCTCCGTGAACGTGCAAGGGTGATGGCGACGCGCTGCCCTGTTCGCGCGAAAGCTCTCGTTCGTGCGGCCTTCACACGGCCTCAGGGTACGCAGTTGTAAACAGCCTTACATTCCATGCTGGTGTGCCAAGCCCCCCACCCACCCGCAGGGAGGAATTTGGGCTCTTCTGAGAAACACCAGTGTGCGCCACAAGTGAAACCAGGGCGTCTCCCCCGGGACGTCGCCGACCGGCAGCCGGATGCCAGAGGTGTACTTCCAGCCGGAAAAAGAGGGAGAAGGACAGCTTTCCCAGGGACAATTCTGGACCCTTGGGACCATCCAGAATCACCAAGGCCTCAACTCTGCACGGCCTGGGGAACGCTCTTCCGCCTGTCCAGCAATCCCCACGTCAAAACCTTTCTCAGCAGAGGCAGGCACTCTCTCCCTTGTACTAGATAGCTCGGCAGAGCCTTCCGAGAAACATGCTGCGTCATTCAGCTTGAACGTGGGACGCGGAGGGGAGAGTGCGCTTTCTCCCCGTTTGGAGGCGCCTTGCGCTTGGCTTCAAAGCTGCCTTGAACAGCACTAGCGGCCCGACGTCTCTGCACGGCAGGGCTGTCGTTGTGGGCCGAGGCTGCGTGTTCTCCCAAAGCGAAAACCGTGCTGGCAATCCCTTTCTAGGAACTCCTCCCACGGCACCCCAGGTTCAGCCCCGGCCGAACGAAAGGTGACCTCAGGCCTCAAGGTGAAGTTCCAGCGTTTCACGTCAGGGGAGTTGGGTGTGCAGGGGTCTCCGATGAGGCCATACTCCACCACGGAGTGCCTTAACCCTGCGACGCTCCTGGGGACACACAGGGTAGGAGCCCATCCACCAGTTTCGCCTGATGACCTCTCTCCGTGCCGGAAGCAGGCCCCTGGAGACAGCTCTTCACATTCATAGCTAGGGCAGTGTACTCCTCTCTGGGTTGCCCAGGTTGAGTGGCCCAGTCGTCAGAGAGACTGGCGAAAGCAGCGCTGGGCGGACTCCCTTTGCCGGTCAGTCGAACGGCCTCCTTGACTGAAAGAGAACTGCAGTGCCAAAAGACACCGCGCTGACGACTGGCTCCGGGAAGAGACTCGGGACAGCACTCTCACAGAAGCGAAAGCTAGGCCGCGGGCCCAGCCTGAGGAGCAGTCCGTACGTTTGCCACACTTCTTTACACAGCTAGGCGTGAGCCAGAGAGCCTTGGTCACTGAGGCCTACCTAAGGTACTGCCATACTTACCCAGTAGATCCCACGCAGAGGTCCCTGTGCCCCAAAGGGCCTCCACGGAAGGGCCCTCTTCCTCCCGTTGTGTTTCCTTGAGGTAATCAGAAACCGCTGAGGATAGCTGTAGGAGCTCAGGTATGAAGCTGGGCGACCCTGGCCAAACCTGATTCCCCTCCGTGGTAGACGAGACAGTGGCGGGTCCTAAGCTGCCTGAAGCACACTCCTCGCGCGCACCTTCTCTTTGCTGCCGGAAGGCCTCACATAAGAAGTCTGAGTTGACTCGTGACAGAAGAAGTCTGGGTTGACTCGTGTGAGGCCTGCTGCTCTCCGTTCCTTGCTGGGAGCTTCAGCAGGAGCGCTCTGGAGCTCGCCGGCAGGAGAATTGTGAGTCCCCCCGCCCCACCCCGGCCTCAAGCAAAAGTCCAGATTTCCCCCCTTAGTAACACCTCGGAGTGCCAGAGGGAGCGGAGGGGCATGCGTTCACGGAATGCTTCAACCGTGGAAGGTATTTCACGAGACACTGTGCACTCACGTTCCTGGTAACAACTGTCAAAGGGCACTCACTGTATGCCTTCCAACTCCTCGGCCGCGTTGGAGGCCCAGGAAGTAAATGCGTTCGTTTGACTAAGCTCCGTGAACGTGCAAGGGTGATGGCGACGCGCTGCCCTGTTCGCGCGAAAGCTCTCGTTCGTGCGGCCTTCACACGGCCTCAGGGTACGCAGTTGTAAACAGCCTTACATTCCATGCTGGTGTGCCAAGCCCCCCACCCACCCGCAGGGAGGAATTTGGGCTCTTCTGAGAAACACCAGTGTGCGCCACAAGTGAAACCAGGGCGTCTCCCCCGGGACGTCGCCGACCGGCAGCCGGATGCCAGAGGTGTACTTCCAGCCGGAAAAAGAGGGAGAAGGACAGCTTTCCCAGGGACAATTCTGGACCCTTGGGACCATCCAGAATCACCAAGGCCTCAACTCTGCACGGCCTGGGGAACGCTCTTCCGCCTGTCCAGCAATCCCCACGTCAAAACCTTTCTCAGCAGAGGCAGGCACTCTCTCCCTTGTACTAGATAGCTCGGCAGAGCCTTCCGAGAAACATGCTGCGTCATTCAGCTTGAACGTGGGACGCGGAGGGGAGAGTACGCTTTCTCCCCGTTTGGAGGCGCCTTGCGCTTGGCTTCAAAGCTGCCTTGAACAGCACTAGCGGCCCGACGTCTCTGCACGGCAGGGCTGTCGTTGTGGGCCGAGGCTGCGTGTTCTCCCAAAGCGAAAACCGTGCTGGCAATCCCTTTCTAGGAACTCCTCCCACGGCACCCCAGGTTCAGCCCCGGCCGAACGAAAGGTGACCTCAGGCCTCAAGGTGAAGTTCCAGCGTTTCACGTCAGGGGAGTTGGGTGTGCAGGGGTCTCCGATGAGGCCATACTCCACCACGGAGTGCCTTAACCCTGCGACGCTCCTGGGGACACACAGGGTAGGAGCCCATCCACCAGTTTCGCCTGATGACCTCTCTCCGTGCCGGAAGCAGGCCCCTGGAGACAGCTTCTGAGGAGCCTTCGCGTAAGCAGGCCCCTGGAGACAGCTCTTCACATTCATAGCTAGGGCAGTGTACTCCTCTCTGGGTTGCCCAGGTTGAGTGGCCCAGTCGTCAGAGAGACTGGCGAAAGCAGCGCTGGGCGGACTCCCTTTGCCGGTCAGTCGAACGGCCTCCTTGACTGAAAGAGAACTGCAGTGCCAAAAGACACCGCGCTGACGACTGGCTCCGGGAAGAGACTCGGGACAGCACTCTCACAGAAGCGAAAGCTAGGCCGCGGGCCCAGCCTGAGGAGCAGTCCGTACGTTTGCCACACTTCTTTACACAGCTAGGCGTGAGCCAGAGAGCCTTGGTCACTGAGGCCTACCTAAGGTACTGCCATACTTACCCAGTAGATCCCACGCAGAGGTCCCTGTGCCCCAAAGGGCCTCCACGGAAGGGCCCTCTTCCTCCCGTTGTGTTTCCTTGAGGTAATCAGAAACCGCTGAGGATAGCTGTAGGAGCTCAGGTATGAAGCTGGGCGACCCTGGCCAAACCTGATTCCCCTCCGTGGTAGACGAGACAGTGGCGGGTCCTAAGCTGCCTGAAGCACACTCCTCGCGCGCACCTTCTCTTTGCTGCCGGAAGGCCTCACATAAGAAGTCTGAGTTGACTCGTGACAGAAGAAGTCTGGGTTGACTCGTGTGAGGCCTGCTGCTCTCCGTTCCTTGCTGGGAGCTTCAGCAGGAGCGCTCTGGAGCTCGCCGGCAGGAGAATTGTGAGTCCCCCCGCCCCACCCCGGCCTCAAGCAAAAGTCCAGATTTCCCCCCTTAGTAACACCTCGGAGTGCCAGAGGGAGCGGAGGGGCATGCGTTCACGGAATGCTTCAACCGTGGAAGGTATTTCACGAGACACTGTGCACTCACGTTCCTGGTAACAACTGTCAAAGGGCACTCACTGTATGCCTTCCAACTCCTCGGCCGCGTTGGAGGCCCAGGAAGTAAATGCGTTCGTTTGACTAAGCTCCGTGAACGTGCAAGGGTGATGGCGACGCGCTGCCCTGTTCGCGCGAAAGCTCTCGTTCGTGCGGCCTTCACACGGCCTCAGGGTACGCAGTTGTAAACAGCCTTACATTCCATGCTGGTGTGCCAAGCCCCCCACCCACCCGCAGGGAGGAATTTGGGCTCTTCTGAGAAACACCAGTGTGCGCCACAAGTGAAACCAGGGCGTCTCCCCCGGGACGTCGCCGACCGGCAGCCGGATGCCAGAGGTGTACTTCCAGCCGGAAAAAGAGGGAGAAGGACAGCTTTCCCAGGGACAATTCTGGACCCTTGGGACCATCCAGAATCACCAAGGCCTCAACTCTGCACGGCCTGGGGAACGCTCTTCCGCCTGTCCAGCAATCCCCACGTCAAAACCTTTCTCAGCAGAGGCAGGCACTCTCTCCCTTGTACTAGATAGCTCGGCAGAGCCTTCCGAGAAACATGCTGCGTCATTCAGCTTGAACGTGGGACGCGGAGGGGAGAGTACGCTTTCTCCCCGTTTGGAGGCGCCTTGCGCTTGGCTTCAAAGCTGCCTTGAACAGCACTAGCGGCCCGACGTCTCTGCACGGCAGGGCTGTCGTTGTGGGCCGAGGCTGCGTGTTCTCCCAAAGCGAAAACCGTGCTGGCAATCCCTTTCTAGGAACTCCTCCCACGGCACCCCAGGTTCAGCCCCGGCCGAACGAAAGGTGACCTCAGGCCTCAAGGTGAAGTTCCAGCGTTTCACGTCAGGGGAGTTGGGTGTGCAGGGGTCTCCGATGAGGCCATACTCCACCACGGAGTGCCTTAACCCTGCGACGCTCCTGGGGACACACAGGGTAGGAGCCCATCCACCAGTTTCGCCTGATGACCTCTCTCCGTGCCGGAAGCAGGCCCCTGGAGACAGCTTCTGAGGAGCCTTCGCGTAAGCAGGCCCCTGGAGACAGCTCTTCACATTCATAGCTAGGGCAGTGTACTCCTCTCTGGGTTGCCCAGGTTGAGTGGCCCAGTCGTCAGAGAGACTGGCGAAAGCAGCGCTGGGCGGACTCCCTTTGCCGGTCAGTCGAACGGCCTCCTTGACTGAAAGAGAACTGCAGTGCCAAAAGACACCGCGCTGACGACTGGCTCCGGGAAGAGACTCGGGACAGCACTCTCACAGAAGCGAAAGCTAGGCCGCGGGCCCAGCCTGAGGAGCAGTCCGTACGTTTGCCACACTTCTTTACACAGCTAGGCGTGAGCCAGAGAGCCTTGGTCACTGAGGCCTACCTAAGGTACTGCCATACTTACCCAGTAGATCCCACGCAGAGGTCCCTGTGCCCCAAAGGGCCTCCACGGAAGGGCCCTCTTCCTCCCGTTGTGTTTCCTTGAGGTAATCAGAAACCGCTGAGGATAGCTGTAGGAGCTCAGGTATGAAGCTGGGCGACCCTGGCCAAACCTGATTCCCCTCCGTGGTAGACGAGACAGTGGCGGGTCCTAAGCTGCCTGAAGCACACTCCTCGCGCGCACCTTCTCTTTGCTGCCGGAAGGCCTCACATAAGAAGTCTGAGTTGACTCGTGACAGAAGAAGTCTGGGTTGACTCGTGTGAGGCCTGCTGCTCTCCGTTCCTTGCTGGGAGCTTCAGCAGGAGCGCTCTGGAGCTCGCCGGCAGGAGAATTGTGAGTCCCCCCGCCCCACCCCGGCCTCAAGCAAAAGTCCAGATTTCCCCCCTTAGTAACACCTCGGAGTGCCAGAGGGAGCGGAGGGGCATGCGTTCACGGAATGCTTCAACCGTGGAAGGTATTTCACGAGACACTGTGCACTCACGTTCCTGGTAACAACTGTCAAAGGGCACTCACTGTATGCCTTCCAACTCCTCGGCCGCGTTGGAGGCCCAGGAAGTAAATGCGTTCGTTTGACTAAGCTCCGTGAACGTGCAAGGGTGATGGCGACGCGCTGCCCTGTTCGCGCGAAAGCTCTCGTTCGTGCGGCCTTCACACGGCCTCAGGGTACGCAGTTGTAAACAGCCTTACATTCCATGCTGGTGTGCCAAGCCCCCCACCCACCCGCAGGGAGGAATTTGGGCTCTTCTGAGAAACACCAGTGTGCGCCACAAGTGAAACCAGGGCGTCTCCCCCGGGACGTCGCCGACCGGCAGCCGGATGCCAGAGGTGTACTTCCAGCCGGAAAAAGAGGGAGAAGGACAGCTTTCCCAGGGACAATTCTGGACCCTTGGGACCATCCAGAATCACCAAGGCCTCAACTCTGCACGGCCTGGGGAACGCTCTTCCGCCTGTCCAGCAATCCCCACGTCAAAACCTTTCTCAGCAGAGGCAGGCACTCTCTCCCTTGTACTAGATAGCTCGGCAGAGCCTTCCGAGAAACATGCTGCGTCATTCAGCTTGAACGTGGGACGCGGAGGGGAGAGTACGCTTTCTCCCCGTTTGGAGGCGCCTTGCGCTTGGCTTCAAAGCTGCCTTGAACAGCACTAGCGGCCCGACGTCTCTGCACGGCAGGGCTGTCGTTGTGGGCCGAGGCTGCGTGTTCTCCCAAAGCGAAAACCGTGCTGGCAATCCCTTTCTAGGAACTCCTCCCACGGCACCCCAGGTTCAGCCCCGGCCGAACGAAAGGTGACCTCAGGCCTCAAGGTGAAGTTCCAGCGTTTCACGTCAGGGGAGTTGGGTGTGCAGGGGTCTCCGATGAGGCCATACTCCACCACGGAGTGCCTTAACCCTGCGACGCTCCTGGGGACACACAGGGTAGGAGCCCATCCACCAGTTTCGCCTGATGACCTCTCTCCGTGCCGGAAGCAGGCCCCTGGAGACAGCTTCTGAGGAGCCTTCGCGTAAGCAGGCCCCTGGAGACAGCTCTTCACATTCATAGCTAGGGCAGTGTACTCCTCTCTGGGTTGCCCAGGTTGAGTGGCCCAGTCGTCAGAGAGACTGGCGAAAGCAGCGCTGGGCGGACTCCCTTTGCCGGTCAGTCGAACGGCCTCCTTGACTGAAAGAGAACTGCAGTGCCAAAAGACACCGCGCTGACGACTGGCTCCGGGAAGAGACTCGGGACAGCACTCTCACAGAAGCGAAAGCTAGGCCGCGGGCCCAGCCTGAGGAGCAGTCCGTACGTTTGCCACACTTCTTTACACAGCTAGGCGTGAGCCAGAGAGCCTTGGTCACTGAGGCCTACCTAAGGTACTGCCATACTTACCCAGTAGATCCCACGCAGAGGTCCCTGTGCCCCAAAGGGCCTCCACGGAAGGGCCCTCTTCCTCCCGTTGTGTTTCCTTGAGGTAATCAGAAACCGCTGAGGATAGCTGTAGGAGCTCAGGTATGAAGCTGGGCGACCCTGGCCAAACCTGATTCCCCTCCGTGGTAGACGAGACAGTGGCGGGTCCTAAGCTGCCTGAAGCACACTCCTCGCGCGCACCTTCTCTTTGCTGCCGGAAGGCCTCACATAAGAAGTCTGAGTTGACTCGTGACAGAAGAAGTCTGGGTTGACTCGTGTGAGGCCTGCTGCTCTCCGTTCCTTGCTGGGAGCTTCAGCAGGAGCGCTCTGGAGCTCGCCGGCAGGAGAATTGTGAGTCCCCCCGCCCCACCCCGGCCTCAAGCAAAAGTCCAGATTTCCCCCCTTAGTAACACCTCGGAGTGCCAGAGGGAGCGGAGGGGCATGCGTTCACGGAATGCTTCAACCGTGGAAGGTATTTCACGAGACACTGTGCACTCACGTTCCTGGTAACAACTGTCAAAGGGCACTCACTGTATGCCTTCCAACTCCTCGGCCGCGTTGGAGGCCCAGGAAGTAAATGCGTTCGTTTGACTAAGCTCCGTGAACGTGCAAGGGTGATGGCGACGCGCTGCCCTGTTCGCGCGAAAGCTCTCGTTCGTGCGGCCTTCACACGGCCTCAGGGTACGCAGTTGTAAACAGCCTTACATTCCATGCTGGTGTGCCAAGCCCCCCACCCACCCGCAGGGAGGAATTTGGGCTCTTCTGAGAAACACCAGTGTGCGCCACAAGTGAAACCAGGGCGTCTCCCCCGGGACGTCGCCGACCGGCAGCCGGATGCCAGAGGTGTACTTCCAGCCGGAAAAAGAGGGAGAAGGACAGCTTTCCCAGGGACAATTCTGGACCCTTGGGACCATCCAGAATCACCAAGGCCTCAACTCTGCACGGCCTGGGGAACGCTCTTCCGCCTGTCCAGCAATCCCCACGTCAAAACCTTTCTCAGCAGAGGCAGGCACTCTCTCCCTTGTACTAGATAGCTCGGCAGAGCCTTCCGAGAAACATGCTGCGTCATTCAGCTTGAACGTGGGACGCGGAGGGGAGAGTACGCTTTCTCCCCGTTTGGAGGCGCCTTGCGCTTGGCTTCAAAGCTGCCTTGAACAGCACTAGCGGCCCGACGTCTCTGCACGGCAGGGCTGTCGTTGTGGGCCGAGGCTGCGTGTTCTCCCAAAGCGAAAACCGTGCTGGCAATCCCTTTCTAGGAACTCCTCCCACGGCACCCCAGGTTCAGCCCCGGCCGAACGAAAGGTGACCTCAGGCCTCAAGGTGAAGTTCCAGCGTTTCACGTCAGGGGAGTTGGGTGTGCAGGGGTCTCCGATGAGGCCATACTCCACCACGGAGTGCCTTAACCCTGCGACGCTCCTGGGGACACACAGGGTAGGAGCCCATCCACCAGTTTCGCCTGATGACCTCTCTCCGTGCCGGAAGCAGGCCCCTGGAGACAGCTTCTGAGGAGCCTTCGCGTAAGCAGGCCCCTGGAGACAGCTCTTCACATTCATAGCTAGGGCAGTGTACTCCTCTCTGGGTTGCCCAGGTTGAGTGGCCCAGTCGTCAGAGAGACTGGCGAAAGCAGCGCTGGGCGGACTCCCTTTGCCGGTCAGTCGAACGGCCTCCTTGACTGAAAGAGACTGCAGTGCCAAAAGACACCGCGCTGACGACTGGCTCCGGGAAGAGACTCGGGACAGCACTCTCACAGAAGCGAAAGCTAGGCCGCGGGCCCAGCCTGAGGAGCAGTCCGTACGTTTGCCACACTTCTTTACACAGCTAGGCGTGAGCCAGAGAGCCTTGGTCACTGAGGCCTACCTAAGGTACTGCCATACTTACCCAGTAGATCCCACGCAGAGGTCCCTGTGCCCCAAAGGGCCTCCACGGAAGGGCCCTCTTCCTCCCGTTGTGTTTCCTTGAGGTAATCAGAAACCGCTGAGGATAGCTGTAGGAGCTCAGGTATGAAGCTGGGCGACCCTGGCCAAACCTGATTCCCCTCCGTGGTAGACGAGACAGTGGCGGGTCCTAAGCTGCCTGAAGCACACTCCTCGCGCGCACCTTCTCTTTGCTGCCGGAAGGCCTCACATAAGAAGTCTGAGTTGACTCGTGACAGAAGAAGTCTGGGTTGACTCGTGTGAGGCCTGCTGCTCTCCGTTCCTTGCTGGGAGCTTCAGCAGGAGCGCTCTGGAGCTCGCCGGCAGGAGAATTGTGAGTCCCCCCGCCCCACCCCGGCCTCAAGCAAAAGTCCAGATTTCCCCCCTTAGTAACACCTCGGAGTGCCAGAGGGAGCGGAGGGGCATGCGTTCACGGAATGCTTCAACCGTGGAAGGTATTTCACGAGACACTGTGCACTCACGTTCCTGGTAACAACTGTCAAAGGGCACTCACTGTATGCCTTCCAACTCCTCGGCCGCGTTGGAGGCCCAGGAAGTAAATGCGTTCGTTTGACTAAGCTCCGTGAACGTGCAAGGGTGATGGCGACGCGCTGCCCTGTTCGCGCGAAAGCTCTCGTTCGTGCGGCCTTCACACGGCCTCAGGGTACGCAGTTGTAAACAGCCTTACATTCCATGCTGGTGTGCCAAGCCCCCCACCCACCCGCAGGGAGGAATTTGGGCTCTTCTGAGAAACACCAGTGTGCGCCACAAGTGAAACCAGGGCGTCTCCCCCGGGACGTCGCCGACCGGCAGCCGGATGCCAGAGGTGTACTTCCAGCCGGAAAAAGAGGGAGAAGGACAGCTTTCCCAGGGACAATTCTGGACCCTTGGGACCATCCAGAATCACCAAGGCCTCAACTCTGCACGGCCTGGGGAACGCTCTTCCGCCTGTCCAGCAATCCCCACGTCAAAACCTTTCTCAGCAGAGGCAGGCACTCTCTCCCTTGTACTAGATAGCTCGGCAGAGCCTTCCGAGAAACATGCTGCGTCATTCAGCTTGAACGTGGGACGCGGAGGGGAGAGTGCGCTTTCTCCCCGTTTGGAGGCGCCTTGCGCTTGGCTTCAAAGCTGCCTTGAACAGCACTAGCGGCCCGACGTCTCTGCACGGCAGGGCTGTCGTTGTGGGCCGAGGCTGCGTGTTCTCCCAAAGCGAAAACCGTGCTGGCAATCCCTTTCTAGGAACTCCTCCCACGGCACCCCAGGTTCAGCCCCGGCCGAACGAAAGGTGACCTCAGGCCTCAAGGTGAAGTTCCAGCGTTTCACGTCAGGGGAGTTGGGTGTGCAGGGGTCTCCGATGAGGCCATACTCCACCACGGAGTGCCTTAACCCTGCGACGCTCCTGGGGACACACAGGGTAGGAGCCCATCCACCAGTTTCGCCTGATGACCTCTCTCCGTGCCGGAAGCAGGCCCCTGGAGACAGCTTCTGAGGAGCCTTCGCGTAAGCAGGCCCCTGGAGACAGCTCTTCACATTCATAGCTAGGGCAGTGTACTCCTCTCTGGGTTGCCCAGGTTGAGTGGCCCAGTCGTCAGAGAGACTGGCGAAAGCAGCGCTGGGCGGACTCCCTTTGCCGGTCAGTCGAACGGCCTCCTTGACTGAAAGAGAACTGCAGTGCCAAAAGACACCGCGCTGACGACTGGCTCCGGGAAGAGACTCGGGACAGCACTCTCACAGAAGCGAAAGCTAGGCCGCGGGCCCAGCCTGAGGAGCAGTCCGTACGTTTGCCACACTTCTTTACACAGCTAGGCGTGAGCCAGAGAGCCTTGGTCACTGAGGCCTACCTAAGGTACTGCCATACTTACCCAGTAGATCCCACGCAGAGGTCCCTGTGCCCCAAAGGGCCTCCACGGAAGGGCCCTCTTCCTCCCGTTGTGTTTCCTTGAGGTAATCAGAAACCGCTGAGGATAGCTGTAGGAGCTCAGGTATGAAGCTGGGCGACCCTGGCCAAACCTGATTCCCCTCCGTGGTAGACGAGACAGTGGCGGGTCCTAAGCTGCCTGAAGCACACTCCTCGCGCGCACCTTCTCTTTGCTGCCGGAAGGCCTCACATAAGAAGTCTGAGTTGACTCGTGACAGAAGAAGTCTGGGTTGACTCGTGTGAGGCCTGCTGCTCTCCGTTCCTTGCTGGGAGCTTCAGCAGGAGCGCTCTGGAGCTCGCCGGCAGGAGAATTGTGAGTCCCCCCGCCCCACCCCGGCCTCAAGCAAAAGTCCAGATTTCCCCCCTTAGTAACACCTCGGAGTGCCAGAGGGAGCGGAGGGGCATGCGTTCACGGAATGCTTCAACCGTGGAAGGTATTTCACGAGACACTGTGCACTCACGTTCCTGGTAACAACTGTCAAAGGGCACTCACTGTATGCCTTCCAACTCCTCGGCCGCGTTGGAGGCCCAGGAAGTAAATGCGTTCGTTTGACTAAGCTCCGTGAACGTGCAAGGGTGATGGCGACGCGCTGCCCTGTTCGCGCGAAAGCTCTCGTTCGTGCGGCCTTCACACGGCCTCAGGGTACGCAGTTGTAAACAGCCTTACATTCCATGCTGGTGTGCCAAGCCCCCCACCCACCCGCAGGGAGGAATTTGGGCTCTTCTGAGAAACACCAGTGTGCGCCACAAGTGAAACCAGGGCGTCTCCCCCGGGACGTCGCCGACCGGCAGCCGGATGCCAGAGGTGTACTTCCAGCCGGAAAAAGAGGGAGAAGGACAGCTTTCCCAGGGACAATTCTGGACCCTTGGGACCATCCAGAATCACCAAGGCCTCAACTCTGCACGGCCTGGGGAACGCTCTTCCGCCTGTCCAGCAATCCCCACGTCAAAACCTTTCTCAGCAGAGGCAGGCACTCTCTCCCTTGTACTAGATAGCTCGGCAGAGCCTTCCGAGAAACATGCTGCGTCATTCAGCTTGAACGTGGGACGCGGAGGGGAGAGTACGCTTTCTCCCCGTTTGGAGGCGCCTTGCGCTTGGCTTCAAAGCTGCCTTGAACAGCACTAGCGGCCCGACGTCTCTGCACGGCAGGGCTGTCGTTGTGGGCCGAGGCTGCGTGTTCTCCCAAAGCGAAAACCGTGCTGGCAATCCCTTTCTAGGAACTCCTCCCACGGCACCCCAGGTTCAGCCCCGGCCGAACGAAAGGTGACCTCAGGCCTCAAGGTGAAGTTCCAGCGTTTCACGTCAGGGGAGTTGGGTGTGCAGGGGTCTCCGATGAGGCCATACTCCACCACGGAGTGCCTTAACCCTGCGACGCTCCTGGGGACACACAGGGTAGGAGCCCATCCACCAGTTTCGCCTGATGACCTCTCTCCGTGCCGGAAGCAGGCCCCTGGAGACAGCTTCTGAGGAGCCTTCGCGTAAGCAGGCCCCTGGAGACAGCTCTTCACATTCATAGCTAGGGCAGTGTACTCCTCTCTGGGTTGCCCAGGTTGAGTGGCCCAGTCGTCAGAGAGACTGGCGAAAGCAGCGCTGGGCGGACTCCCTTTGCCGGTCAGTCGAACGGCCTCCTTGACTGAAAGAGAACTGCAGTGCCAAAAGACACCGCGCTGACGACTGGCTCCGGGAAGAGACTCGGGACAGCACTCTCACAGAAGCGAAAGCTAGGCCGCGGGCCCAGCCTGAGGAGCAGTCCGTACGTTTGCCACACTTCTTTACACAGCTAGGCGTGAGCCAGAGAGCCTTGGTCACTGAGGCCTACCTAAGGTACTGCCATACTTACCCAGTAGATCCCACGCAGAGGTCCCTGTGCCCCAAAGGGCCTCCACGGAAGGGCCCTCTTCCTCCCGTTGTGTTTCCTTGAGGTAATCAGAAACCGCTGAGGATAGCTGTAGGAGCTCAGGTATGAAGCTGGGCGACCCTGGCCAAACCTGATTCCCCTCCGTGGTAGACGAGACAGTGGCGGGTCCTAAGCTGCCTGAAGCACACTCCTCGCGCGCACCTTCTCTTTGCTGCCGGAAGGCCTCACATAAGAAGTCTGAGTTGACTCGTGACAGAAGAAGTCTGGGTTGACTCGTGTGAGGCCTGCTGCTCTCCGTTCCTTGCTGGGAGCTTCAGCAGGAGCGCTCTGGAGCTCGCCGGCAGGAGAATTGTGAGTCCCCCCGCCCCACCCCGGCCTCAAGCAAAAGTCCAGATTTCCCCCCTTAGTAACACCTCGGAGTGCCAGAGGGAGCGGAGGGGCATGCGTTCACGGAATGCTTCAACCGTGGAAGGTATTTCACGAGACACTGTGCACTCACGTTCCTGGTAACAACTGTCAAAGGGCACTCACTGTATGCCTTCCAACTCCTCGGCCGCGTTGGAGGCCCAGGAAGTAAATGCGTTCGTTTGACTAAGCTCCGTGAACGTGCAAGGGTGATGGCGACGCGCTGCCCTGTTCGCGCGAAAGCTCTCGTTCGTGCGGCCTTCACACGGCCTCAGGGTACGCAGTTGTAAACAGCCTTACATTCCATGCTGGTGTGCCAAGCCCCCCACCCACCCGCAGGGAGGAATTTGGGCTCTTCTGAGAAACACCAGTGTGCGCCACAAGTGAAACCAGGGCGTCTCCCCCGGGACGTCGCCGACCGGCAGCCGGATGCCAGAGGTGTACTTCCAGCCGGAAAAAGAGGGAGAAGGACAGCTTTCCCAGGGACAATTCTGGACCCTTGGGACCATCCAGAATCACCAAGGCCTCAACTCTGCACGGCCTGGGGAACGCTCTTCCGCCTGTCCAGCAATCCCCACGTCAAAACCTTTCTCAGCAGAGGCAGGCACTCTCTCCCTTGTACTAGATAGCTCGGCAGAGCCTTCCGAGAAACATGCTGCGTCATTCAGCTTGAACGTGGGACGCGGAGGGGAGAGTACGCTTTCTCCCCGTTTGGAGGCGCCTTGCAAAGCTGCCTTGAACAGCACTAGCGGCCCGACGTCTCTGCACGGCAGGGCTGTCGTTGTGGGCCGAGGCTGCGTGTTCTCCCAAAGCGAAAACCGTGCTGGCAATCCCTTTCTAGGAACTCCTCCCACGGCACCCCAGGTTCAGCCCGGCCGAACGAAAGGTGACCTCAGGCCTCAAGGTGAAGTTCCAGCGTTTCACGTCAGGGGAGTTGGGTGTGCAGGGGTCTCCGATGAGGCCATACTCCACCACGGAGTGCCTTAACCCTGCGACGCTCCTGGGGACACACAGGGTAGGAGCCCATCCACCAGTTTCGCCTGATGACCTCTCTCCGTGCCGGAAGCAGGCCCCTGGAGACAGCTTCTGAGGAGCCTTCGCGTAAGCAGGCCCCTGGAGACAGCTCTTCACATTCATAGCTAGGGCAGTGTACTCCTCTCTGGGTTGCCCAGGTTGAGTGGCCCAGTCGTCAGAGAGACTGGCGAAAGCAGCGCTGGGCGGACTCCTTTGCCGGTCAGTCGAACGGCCTCCTTGACTGAAAGAGAACTGCAGTGCCAAAAGACACCGCGCTGACGACTGGCTCCGGGAAGAGACTCGGGACAGCACT
>NW_028132474.1:0-36977 GCF_964374135.1 Grampus griseus | reverse complement strand
TACGCTGAACTAACCCGCGCCCTCACACGTACGCTCCCCTAAAGCGTTGTCGTACCCTCACCTGGACCCTAACCCGTCCCCGTCCCCTAACCCTAACCCTAGCCGAACCCTAACCCTAACCCTTCCCCGAAGCCTGACCCTCACCCTCCCCTAATCCCTAACCCGTACCTGACACTACAAAACGTTGTCGTACCCTCACCTGGACCCTAAACCGTCCCCGTCCCCTAACCCTAACCCTAGCCCGAACACTAACCCTAACCTGCCCGAAGCCTGACCCTCACTTGCGTCTGATTTCCTAATCCTAACCCGTACGCTGACACTAACCCGCGCCCTCACACGTACGCTCCCCCTAAAGCGTTGTCGTACCCTCACCTGGACCCTAAACCGTCCCCGTCCCCTAACCCTAACCCTAGCCCGAACCCTAACCCTAACCCTTCCCCGAAGCCCTGACCCTCACCCGTCCCTAATCCTAACCCGTACGCTGACACTAACCCGCGCCCTCACACGTACGCTCCCCCTAAAGCGTTGTCGTACCCTCACCTGGACCCTAAACCGTCCCCGTCCCCTAACCCTAACCCTAGCCCGAACCCTAACCCTAACCCTGCCCCGAAGCCTGACCCTCACCCGTCCCCTAATCCTAACCCGTACGCTGACACTAACCCGCGCCCTCACACGTACGCTCCCCTAAAGCGTTGTCGTACCCTCACCTGGACCCTAAACCGTCCCCGTCCCCTAACCCTAACCTAGCCCGAACCCTAACCCAACTCTTCCCCGAAGCCTGACCCTCACCCGTCCCCTAATCCTAACCCGTACGCTGACACTAACCCGCGCCCTCACACGTACGCTCCCCCTAAAGCGTTGTCGTACCCTCACCTGGACCCTAAACCGTCCCCGTCCCCTAACCCTAACCCTAGCCCGAACCCTAACCCTAACCCTTCCCCGAAGCCTGACCCTCACCCGTCCCCTAATCCTAACCCGTACGCTGACACTAACCCGCGCCCTCACACGTACGCTCCCCCTAAAGCGTTGTCGTACCCTCACCTGGACCCTAAACCGTCCCCGTCCCCTAACCCTAACCCTAGCCCGAACCCTAACCCTAACCCTTCCCCGAAGCCTGACCCTCACCCGTCCCCTAATCCTAACCCGTACGCTGACACTAACCCGCGCCCTCACACGTACGCTCCCCCTAAAGCGTTGTCGTACCCTCACCTGGACCCTAAACCGTCCCCGTCCCCTAACCCTAACCCTAGCCCGAACCCTAACCCTAACCCTTCCCCGAAGCCTGACCCTCACCCGTCCCCTAATCCTAACCCGTACGCTGACACTAACCCGCGCCCTCACACGTACGCTCCCCCTAAAGCGTTGTCGTACCCTCACCTGGACCCTAAACCGTCCCCGTCCCCTAACCCTAACCCTAGCCCGAACCCTAACCCTAACCCTTCCCCGAAGCCTGACCCTCACCCGTCCCTAATCCTAACCCGTACGCTGACACTAACCCGCGCCCTCACACGTACGCTCCCCTAAAGCGTTGTCGTACCCTCACCTGGACCCTAAACCGTCCCCGTCCCCTAACCCTAACCCTAGCCCGAACCCTAACCCTAACCCTTCCCCGAAGCCTGACCCTCACCCGTCCCTAATCCTAACCCGTACGCTGACACTAACCCGCGCCCTCACACGTACGCTCCCCCTAAAGCGTTGTCGTACCCTCACCTGGACCCTAAACCGTCCCCGTCCCCTAACCCTAACCCTAGCCCGAACCCTAACCCTAACCCTTCCCCGAAGCCTGACCCTCACCCGTCCCCTAATCCTAACCCGTACGCTGACACTAACCCGCGCCCTCACACGTACGCTCCCCCTAAAGCGTTGTCGTACCCTCACCTGGACCCTAAACCGTCCCCGTCCCCTAACCCTAACCCTAGCCCGAACCCTAACCCTAACCCTTCCCCGAAGCCTGACCCTCACCCGTCCCCTAATCCTAACCCGTACGCTGACACTAACCCGCGCCCTCACACGTACGCTCCCCCTAAAGCGTTGTCGTACCCTCACCTGGACCCTAAACCGTCCCCGTCCCCTAACCCTAACCCTAGCCCGAACACTAACCCTAACCCTTCCCCGAAGCCTGACCCTCACCCGTCCCCTAATCCTAACCCGTACGCTGACACTAACCCGCGCCCTCACACGTACGCTCCCCCTAAAGCGTTGTCGTACCCTCACCTGGACCCTAAACCGTCCCCGTCCCCTAACCCTAACCCTAGCCCGAACCCTAACCCTAACCCTTCCCCGAAGCCTGACCCTCACCCGTCCCCTAATCCTAACCCGTACGCTGACACTAACCCGCGCCTCACACGTACGCTCCCCCTAAAGCATTGTCGTACCCTCACCTGGACCCTAAACCGTCCCTGTCCCCTAACCCTAACCCTAGCCCGAACCCTAACCCTAACCCTTCCCCGAAGCCTGACCCTCACCCGTCCCCTAATCCTAACCCGTAGGCTGACACTAACCCGCGCCCTCACACGTACGCTCCCCCTAAAGCGTTGTCGTACCCTCACCTGGACCCTAAACCGTCCCCGTCCCCGAACCCTAACCGTAGCCCGAACCCTAACCCTAACCCTTCCCCGAAGCCTGACCCTCACCCGTCCCCTAATCCTAACCCGTACGCTGACACTAACCCGCGCCCTCACACGTACGCTCCCCCTAAAGCGTTGTTGTACCCTCACCTGGACCCTAAACCGTCCCCGTCCCCTAACCCTAACCCTAGCCCGAACCCTAACCCTAACCCTTCCCCGAAGCCTGACCCTCACCCGTCCCCTAATCCTAACCCGTACGCTGACACTAACCCGCGCCCTCACACGTACGCTCCCCCTAAAGCGTTGTCGTACCCTCACCCTGGACCCTAAACCGTCCCCGTCCCCTAACCCTAATCCTAGCCCGAACCCTAAACCTAACCCTTCCCCGAAGCCTGACCCTCACCCGTCCCCTATTCCTAACCCGTACGCTGACACTAACCCGCGCCTCACACGTACGCTCCCCCTAAAGCGTTGTCGTACCCTCACCTGGACCCTAAACCGTCCCCGTCCCCTAACCCTAACCCTAGCCCGAATCCTAACCCTAACCCTTCCCCGAAGCCTGACCCTCACCCGTCCCCTAATCCTAACCCGTACGCTGACACTAACCCGCACCCTCACACGTACGCTCCCCCTAAAGCGTTGTCGTACCCTCACCTGGACCCTAAACCGTCCCCGTCCCCTAACCCTACCCCTAGCCCGAACCCTAACCCTAACCCTTCCCCGAAGCCTGACCCTCACCCGTCCCCTAATCCTAACCCGTACGCTGACACTAACCCGCGCCCTCACACGTACGCTCCCCCTAAAGCGTTGTCGTACCCTCACCTGGACCCTAAACCGTCCCCGTCCCCTAACCCTAACCTAGCCCGAACCCTAACCCTAACCCTTCCCCGAAGCCTGACCCTCACCCGTCCCCTAATCCTAACCCATACGCTGACACTAACCCGCGCCCTCACACGTACGCTCCCCCTAAAGCGTTGTCGTACCCTCACCTGGACCCTAAACCGTCCCGTCCCCTAACCCTAACCCTAGCCCGAACCCTAACCCTTCCCCGAAGCCTGACCCTCACCCGTCCCCTAATCCTAACCCGTACGCTGACACTAACCCGCGCCCTCACACGTACGCTCCCCTAAAGCGTTGTCGTACCCTCACCTGGACCCTAAACCGTCCCCGTCCCCTAACCCTAACCCTAGCCCGAACCCTAAACCTAACCCTTCCCCGAAGCCTGACCCTCACCCGTCCCCTAATCCTAACCCGAACGCTGACACTAACCCGGGCCCTCACACGTACGCTCCCCCTAAAGCGTTGTCGTACCCTCACCTGGACCCTAAACCGTCCCCGTCCCCTAACCCTAACCCTAGCCCGAACCCTAACCCTAACCCTTTCCCCGAAGCCTGACCCTCACCCGTCCCCTAATCCTAACCCGTACGCTGACACTAACCCGCGCCCTCACACGTACGCTCCCCCTAAAGCGTTGTCGTACCCTCACCTGGACCCTAAACCATCCCCGTCCCCTAACCCTAACCCTAGCCGAACCCTAACCCTAGCCCTTCCCCGAGCCTGACCCTCACCCGTCCCCTAATCCTAACCCGTACGCTGACACTAACCCGCGCCCTCACACGTACGCTCCCCCTAAAGCGTTGTCGTACCCTCACCTGGACCCTAACCCGTCCCCGTCCCCTAACCCTAACCCTAGCCCGAACCCTAACCCTAACCCTTCCCCGAAGCCTGACCCTCACCCGTCCCCTAATCCTAACCCGTACGCTGACACTAACCCGGGCCCTCACACGTACGCTCCCCCTAAAGCGTTGTCGTACCCTCACCTGGACCCTAAACCGTCCCCGTCCCCTAACCCTAACCCTAGCCCGAACACTAACCCTAACCCTGCCCCGAAGCCTGACCCTCACCCGTCCCCTAATCCTAACCCGTACGCTGACACTAACCCGCGCCCTCACACGTACGCCTCCCCCTAAAGCGTTGTCGTACCCTCACCTGGACCCTAAACCGTCCCCGTCCCCTAACCCTAACCCTAGCCCGAACCCTAACCCTAACCCTTCCCCGAAGCCTGACCCTCACCCGTCCCATAATCCTAACCCGTACGCTGACACTAACCCGCGCCCTCACACGTACGCTCCCCCTAAAGCGTTGTCGTACCCTCACCTGGACCCTAAACCGTCCCCGTCCCCTAACCCTAACCCTAGCCCGAACCCTAACCCTAACCCTTCCCCGAAGTCTGACCCTCACCCGTCCCCTAATCCTAACCCGTACGCTGACACTAACCCGCGCCCTCACACGTACGCTCCCCCTAAAGCGTTGTCGTACCCTCACCTGGACCCTAAACCGTCCCCGTCCCCTAACCCTAACCCTAGCCCGAACCCTAACCCTAACCCTTCCCCGAAGCCTGACCCTCACCCGTCCCCTAATCCTAACCCGTACGCTGACACTAACCCGCGCCCTCACACGTACGCTCCCCCTAAAGCGTTGTCGTACCCTCACCTGGACCCTAAACCGTCCCCGTCCCCTAACCCTAACCCTAGCCCGAACCCTAACCCTAACCCTTCCCCGAAGCCTGACCCTCACCCGTCCCCTAATCCTAACCCGTACGCTGACACTAACCCGCGCCCTCACACGTACGCTCCCCCTAAAGCGTTGTCGTACCCTCACCTGGACCCTAAACCGTCCCCGTCCCCTAACCCTAACCCTAGCCCGAACCCTAACCCTAACCCTTCCCGAAGCCTGACCCTCACCCGTCCCCTAATCCTAAACCGTACGCTGACACTAACCCGGGCCCCTCACACGTACGCTCCCCCTAAAGCGTTGTCGTACCCTCACCTGGACCCTAAACCGTCCCCGTCCCCTAACCCTAACCCTAGCCCGAACCCTAACCCTAACCCTTCCCCGAAGCCTGACACTCACCCGTCCCCTAATCCTAACCCGTACGCTGACACTAACCCGCGCCCTCACACGTACGCTCCCCCTAAAGCGTTGTCGTACTCTCACCTGGACCCTAAACCGTCCCCGTCCCCTAACCCTAACCCTAGGCCGAACCCTAACCCTAACCCTTCCCCGAAGCCTGACCCTCACCCGTCCCCTAATCCTAACCCGTACGCTGACACTAACCCGTGCCCTCACACGTACGCTCCCCCTAAAGCGTTGTCGTACCCTCACCTGGACCCTAAACCGTCCCCGTCCCCTAACCCTAACCCTAGCCCGAACCCTAACCCTAACCCTTCCCCGAAGCCTGACCCTCACCCGTCCCCTAATCCTAACCCGTACGCTGACACTAACCCGCGCCCTCACACGTACGCTCCCCCTAAAGCGTTGTCGTACCCTCACCTGGACCCTAAACCGTCCCCGTCCCCTAACCCTAACCCTAGCCCGAACCCTAACCCTAACCCTTCCCCGAAGCCTGACCCTCACCCGTCCCCTAATCCTAACCCGTACGCTGACACTAACCCGCGCCCTCACACGTACGCTCCCCCTAAAGCGTTGTCGTACCCTCACCTGGACCCTAAACCGTCCCCGTCCCCTAACCCTAACCCTAGCCCGAACACTGACCCTAACCCTTCCCCGAAGCCTGACCCTCACCCGTCCCCTAATCCTAACCCGTACGCTGACACTAACCCGCGCCCTCACACGTACGCTCCCCCTAAAGCGTTGTCGTACCCTCACCTGGACCCTAAACCGTCCCCGTCCCCTAACCCTAACCTAGCCCGAACCCTAACCCTAACCCTTCCCCGAAGCCTGACCCTCACCCGTCCCCTAATCCTAACCCGTACGCTGACACTAACCCGCGCCCTCACACGTACGCTCCCCTAAAGCGTTGTCGTACCCTCACCTGGACCCTAAACCGTCCCCGTCCCCTAACCCTAACCCTAGCCCGAACCCTAACCCTAACCCTTCCCCGAAGCCTGACCCTCACCCGTCCCCTAATCCTAACCCGTACGCTGACACTACCCGCGCCCTCACACGTACGCTCCCCCTAAAGCGTTGTCGTACCCTCACCTGGACCCTAAACCGTCCCCGTCCCCTAACCCTAGCCCGAAACCTAACCCTAACCCTTCCCCGAAGCCTGACCCTCACCCGTCCCTAATCCTAACCCGTACGCTGACACTAACCCGCGCCCTCACACGTACGCTCCCCCTAAAGCGTTGTCGTACCCTACCTGGACCCTAAACCGTCCCCGTCCCCTAACCCTAACCCTAGCCCGAACCCTAACCCTAACCCTTCCCCGAAGCCTGACCCTCAGCCGTCCCCTAATCCTAACCCGTACGCTGACACTAACCCGCGCCCTCACACGTACGCTCCCCCTAAAGCATTGTCGTACCCTCACCTGGACCCTAAACCGTCCCCGTCCCCTAACTCTAACCCTAGCCCGAACCCTAACCCTAACCCTTCCCCGAAGCCTGACCCTCACCCGTCCCCTAATCCTAACCCGTACGCTGACACTAACCCGCGCCCTCACACGTACGCTCCCCCTAAAGCGTTGTCGTACCCTCACCTGGACCCTAAACCGTCCCCGTCCCCTAACCCTAACCATAGCCCGAACCCTAACCCTAACCCTTCCCCGAAGCCTGACCCTCACCCGTCCCCTAATCCTAACCCGTACGCTGACACTAACCCGCGCCCTCACACGTACGCTCCCCCTAAAGCGTTGTCGTACCCTCACCTGGACCCTAAACCGTCCCCGTCCCCTAACCCTAACCCTAGCCCGAACCCTAACCCTAACCCTTCCCCGAAGCCTGACCCTCACCCGTCCCCTAATCCTAACCCGTACGCTGAAACTAACCCGGGCCCTCACACGTACGCTCCCCCTAAAGCGTTGTCGTACCCTCACCTGGACCCTAAACCGTCCCCGTCCCCTAACCCTAATCCTAGCCCGAACCCGAAACCTAACCCTTCCCCGAAGCCTGACCCTCACCCGTCCCCTAATCCTAACCCGAACGCTGACACTAACCCGGGCCCTCACACGTACGCTCCCCCTAAAGCGTTGTCGTACCCTCACCTGGACCCTAATCCGTCCCCGTCCCCTAACCCTAACCCTAGCCCGAACCCTAACCCTAACCCTTCCCCGAAGCCTGACCCTCACCCGTCCCCTATTCCTAACCCGTACGCTGACACTAACCCGCGCCCTCACACGTACGCTCCCCCTAAAGCGTTGTCGTACCCTCACCTGGACCCTAAACCGTCCCCGTCCCCTAACCCTAACCCTAGCCCGAATCCTAACCCTAACCCTTCCCCGAAGCCTGACCCTCACCCGTCCCCTAATCCTAACCCGTACGCTGACACTAACCTGCACCCTCACACGTACGCTCCCCCTAAAGCGTTGTCGTACCCTCACCTGGACCCTAAACCGTCCCCGTCCCCTAACCCTAACCCTAGCCCGAACCCTAACCCTAACCCTTCCCCGAAGCCTGACCCTCACCCGTCCCCTAATCCTAACCCGTACGCTGACACTAACCCGCGCCCTCACACGTACGCTCCCCCTAAAGCGTTGTCGTACCCTCACCTGGACCCTAAACCGTCCCCGTCCCCTAACCCTAACCCTAGCCCGAACCCTAACCCTAACCCTTCCCCGAAGCCTGACCCTCACCCGTCCCCTAATCCTAACCCGTAGGCTGACACTAACCCGCGCCCTCACACGTACGCTCCCCCTAAAGCGTTGTCGTACCCTCACCTGGACCCTAAACCGTCCCCGTCCCCTAACCCTAACCCTAGCCCGAACCCTAACCCTTCCCCGAAGCCTGACCCTCACCCGTCCCCTAATCCTAACCCGTACGCTGACACTAACCCGCGCCCTCACACGTACGCTCCCCCTAAAGCGTTGTTGTACCCTCACCTGGACCCTAAACCGTCCCCGTCCCCTAACCCTAACCCTAGCCCGAACCCTAACCCTAACCCTTCCCCGAAGCCTGACCCTCACCCGTCCCCTAATCCTAACCCGTACGCTGACACTAACCCGGGCCCTCACACGTACGCTCCCCCTAAAGCGTTGTCGTACCCTCACCTGGACCCTAAACCGTCCCCGTCCCCTAACCCTAATCCTAGCCCGAACCCTAAACCTAACCCTTCCCCGAAGCCTGACCCTCACCCGTCCCCTAATCCTAACCCGAACGCTGACACTAACCCGGGCCCTCACACGTACGCTCCCCCTAAAGCGTTGTCGTACCCTCACCTGGACCCTAATCCGTCCCCGTCCCCTAACCCTAACCCTAGCCCGAACCCTAAACCTAACCCTTCCCCGAAGCCTGACCCTCACCCGTCCCCTATTCCTAACCCGTACGCTGACACTAACCCGCGCCCTCACACGTACGCTCCCCCTAAAGCGTTGTCGTACCCTCACCTGGACCCTAAACCGTCCCCGTCCCCTAACCCTAACCCTAGCCCGAATCCTAACCCTAACCCTTCCCCGAAGCCTGACCCTCACCCGTCCCCTAATCCTAACCCGTACGCTGACACTAACCCGCACCCTCACACGTACGCTCCCCCTAAAGCGTTGTCGTACCCTCACCTGGACCCTAAACCGTCCCCGTCCCCTAACCCTAACCCTAGCCCGAACCCTAACCCTAACCCTTCCCCGAAGCCTGACCCTCACCCGTCCCCTAATCCTAACCCGTACGCTGACACTAACCCGCGCCCTCACACGTACGCTCCCCCTAAAGCGTTGTCGTACCCTCACCTGGACCCTAAACCGTCCCCGTCCCCTAACCCTAACCCTAGCCCGAACCCTAACCCTAACCCTTCCCCGAAGCCTGACCCTCACCCGTCCCCTAATCCTAACCCATACGCTGACACTAACCCGCGCCCTCACACGTACGCTCCCCCTAAAGCGTTGTCGTACCCTCACCTGGACCCTAAACCGTCCCCGTCCCCTAACCCTAACCCTAGCCCGAACCCTAACCCTTCCCCGAAGCCTGACCCTCACCCGTCCCCTAATCCTAACCCGTACGCTGACACTAACCCGCGCCCTCACACGTACGCTCCCCCTAAAGCGTTGTCGTACCCTCACCTGGACCCTAAACCGTCCCCGTCCCCTAACCCTAACCCTAGCCCGAACCCTAACCCTAACCCTTCCCCGAAGCCTGACCCTCACCCGTCCCCTAATCCTAACCCGTACGCTGACACTAACCCGGGCCCTCACACGTACGCTCCCCCTAAAGCGTTGTCGTACCCTCACCTGGACCCTAAACCGTCCCCGTCCCCTAACCCTAACCCTAGCCCGAACCCTAAACCTAACCCTTCCCCGAAGCCTGACCCTCACCCGTCCCCTAATCCTAACCCGAACGCTGACACTAACCCGGGCCCTCACACGTACGCTCCCCCTAAAGCGTTGTCGTACCCTCACCTGGACCCTAAACCGTCCCCGTCCCCTAACCCTAACCCTAGCCCGAACCCTAACCCTAACCCTTCCCCGAAGCCTGACCCTCACCCGTCCCCTAATCCTAACCCGTACGCTGACACTAACCCGCGCCCTCACACGTACGCTCCCCCTAAAGCGTTGTCGTACCCTCACCTGGACCCTAAACCGTCCCCGTCCCCTAACCCTAACCCTAGCCCGAACCCTAACCCTAGCCCTTCCCCGAAGCCTGACCCTCACCCGTCCCCTAATCCTAACCCGTACGCTGACACTAACCCGCGCCCTCACACGTACGCTCCCCCTAAAGCGTTGTCGTACCCTCACCTGGACCCTAACCCGTCCCCGTCCCCTAACCCTAACCCTAGCCCGAACCCTAACCCTAACCCTTCCCCGAAGCCTGACCCTCACCCGTCCCCTAATCCTAACCCGTACGCTGACACTAACCCGGGCCCTCACACGTACGCTCCCCCTAAAGCGTTGTCGTACCCTCACCTGGACCCTAAACCGTCCCCGTCCCCTAACCCTAACCCTAGCCCGAACACTAACCCTAACCCTGCCCCGAAGCCTGACCCTCACCCGTCCCCTAATCCTAACCCGTACGCTGACACTAACCCGCGCCCTCACACGTACGCTCCCCCTAAAGCGTTGTCGTACCCTCACCTGGACCCTAAACCGTCCCCGTCCCCTAACCCTAACCCTAGCCCGAACCCTAACCCTAACCCTTCCCCGAAGCCTGACCCTCACCCGTCCCCTAATCCTAACCCGTACGCTGACACTAACCCGCGCCCTCACACGTACGCTCCCCCTAAAGCGTTGTCGTACCCTCACCTGGACCCTAAACCGTCCCCGTCCCCTAACCCTAACCCTAGCCCGAACCCTAACCCTAACCCTTCCCCGAAGCCTGACCCTCACCCGTCCCATAATCCTAACCCGTACGCTGACACTAACCCGCGCCCTCACACGTACGCTCCCCCTAAAGCGTTGTCGTACCCTCACCTGGACCCTAAACCGTCCCCGTCCCCTAACCCTAACCCTAGCCCGAACCCTAACCCTAACCCTTCCCCGAAGTCTGACCCTCACCCGTCCCCTAATCCTAACCCGTACGCTGACACTAACCCGCGCCCTCACACGTACGCTCCCCCTAAAGCGTTGTCGTACCCTCACCTGGACCCTAAACCGTCCCCGTCCCCTAACCCTAACCCTAGCCCGAACCCTAACCCTAACCCTTCCCCGAAGCCTGACCCTCACCCGTCCCCTAATCCTAACCCGTACGCTGACACTAACCCGCGCCCTCACACGTACGCTCCCCCTAAAGCGTTGTCGTACCCTCACCTGGACCCTAAACCGTCCCCGTCCCCTAACCCTAACCCTAGCCCGAACCCTAACCCTAACCCTTCCCCGAAGCCTGACCCTCACCCGTCCCCTAATCCTAAACCGTACGCTGACACTAACCCGGGCCCTCACACGTACGCTCCACCTAAAGCGTTGTCGTACCCTCACCTGGACCCTAAACCGTCCCCGTCCCCTAACCCTAACCCTAGCCCGAACCCTAACCCTAACCCTTCCCCGAAGCCTGACACTCACCCGTCCCCTAATCCTAACCCGTACGCTGACACTAACCCGCGCCCTCACACGTACGCTCCCCCTAAAGCGTTGTCGTACTCTCACCTGGACCCTAAACCGTCCCCGTCCCCTAACCCTAACCCTAGGCCGAACCCTAACCCTAACCCTTCCCCGAAGCCTGACCCTCACCCGTCCCCTAATCCTAACCCGTACGCTGACACTAACCCGTGCCCTCACACGTACGCTCCCCCTAAAGCGTTGTCGTACCCTCACCTGGACCCTAAACCGTCCCCGTCCCCTAACCCTAACCCTAGCCCGAACCCTAACCCTAACCCTTCCCCGAAGCCTGACCCTCACCCGTCCCCTAATCCTAACCCGTACGCTGACACTAACCCGCGCCCTCACACGTACGCTCCCCCTAAAGCGTTGTCGTACCCTCACCTGGACCCTAAACCGTCCCCGTCCCCTAACCCTAACCCTAGCCCGAACCCTAACCCTAACCCTTCCCCGAAGCCTGACCCTCACCCGTCCCCTAATCCTAACCCGTACGCTGACACTAACCCGCGCCCTCACACGTACGCTCCCCCTAAAGCGTTGTCGTACCCTCACCTGGACCCTAAACCGTCCCCGTCCCCTAACCCTAACCCTAGCCCGAACCCTAACCCTAACCCTTCCCCGAAGCCTGACCCTCACCCGTCCCCTAATCCTAACCCGTACGCTGACACTAACCCGCGCCCTCACACGTACGCTCCCCCTAAAGCGTTGTCGTACCCTCACCTGGACCCTAAACCGTCCCCGTCCCCTAACCCTAACCCTAGCCCGAACCCTAACCCTAACCCTTCCCCGAAGCCTGACCCTCACCCGTCCCCTAATCCTAACCCGTACGCTGACACTAACCCGCGCCCTCACACGTACGCTCCCCCTAAAGCGTTGTCGTACCCTCACCTGGACCCTAAACCGTCCCCGTCCCCTAACCCTAACCCTAGCCCGAACCCTAACCCTAACCCTTCCCCGAAGCCTGACCCTCACCCGTCCCCTAATCCTAACCCGTACGCTGACACTAACCCGCGCCCTCACACGTACGCTCCCCCTAAAGCGTTGTCGTACCCTCACCTGGACCCTAAACCGTCCCCGTCCCCTAACCCTAGCCCGAACCCTAACCCTAACCCTTCCCCGAAGCCTGACCCTCACCCGTCCCCTAATCCTAACCCGTACGCTGACACTAACCCGCGCCCTCACACGTACGCTCCCCCTAAAGCGTTGTCGTACCCTCACCTGGACCCTAAACCGTCCCCGTCCCCTAACCCTAACCCTAGCCCGAACCCTAACCCTAACCCTTCCCCGAAGCCTGACCCTCAGCCGTCCCCTAATCCTAACCCGTACGCTGACACTAACCCGCGCCCTCACACGTACGCTCCTCCTAAAGCATTGTCGTACCCTCACCTGGACCCTAAACCGTCCCCGTCCCCTAACTCTAACCCTAGCCCGAACCCTAACCCTAACCCTTCCCCGAAGCCTGACCCTCACCCGTCCCCTAATCCTAACCCGTACGCTGACACTAACCCGCGCCCTCACACGTACGCTCCCCCTAAAGCGTTGTCGTACCCTCACCTGGACCCTAAACCGTCCCCGTCCCCTAACCCTAACCATAGCCCGAACCCTAACCCTAACCCTTCCCCGAAGCCTGACCCTCACCCGTCCCCTAATCCTAACCCGTACGCTGACACTAACCCGCGCCCTCACACGTACGCTCCCCCTAAAGCGTTGTCGTACCCTCACCTGGACCCTAAACCGTCCCCGTCCCCTAACCCTAACCCTAGCCCGAACCCTAACCCTAACCCTTCCCCGAAGCCTGACCCTCACCCGTCCCCTAATCCTAACCCGTACGCTGAAACTAACCCGGGCCCTCACACGTACACTCCCCCTAAAGCGTTGTCGTACCCTCACCTGGACCCTAAACCGTCCCCGTCCCCTAACCCTAATCCTAGCCCGAACCCGAAACCTAACCCTTCCCCGAAGCCTGACCCTCACCCGTCCCCTAATCCTAACCCGAACGCTGACACTAACCCGGGCCCTCACACGTACGCTCCCCCTAAAGCGTTGTCGTACCCTCACCTGGACCCTAATCCGTCCCCGTCCCCTAACCCTAACCCTAGCCCGAACCCTAACCCTAACCCTTCCCCGAAGCCTGACCCTCACCCGTCCCCTATTCCTAACCCGTACGCTGACACTAACCCGCGCCCTCACACGTACGCTCCCCCTAAAGCGTTGTCGTACCCTCACCTGGACCCTAAACCGTCCCCGTCCCCTAACCCTAACCCTAGCCCGAATCCTAACCCTAACCCTTCCCCGAAGCCTGACCCTCACCCGTCCCCTAATCCTAACCCGTACGCTGACACTAACCTGCACCCTCACACGTACGCTCCCCCTAAAGCGTTGTCGTACCCTCACCTGGACCCTAAACCGTCCCCGTCCCCTAACCCTAACCCTAGCCCGAACCCTAACCCTAACCCTTCCCCGAAGCCTGACCCTCACCCGTCCCCTAATCCTAACCCGTACGCTGACACTAACCCGCGCCCTCACACGTACGCTCCCCCTAAAGCGTTGTCGTACCCTCACCTGGACCCTAAACCGTCCCCGTCCCCTAACCCTAACCCTAGCCCGAACCCTAACCCTAACCCTTCCCCGAAGCCTGACCCTCACCCGTCCCCTAATCCTAACCCGTACGCTGACACTAACCCGCGCCCTCACACGTACGCTCCCCCTAAAGCGTTGTCGTACCCTCACCTGGACCCTAAACCGTCCCCGTCCCCTAACCCTAACCCTAGCCCGAACCCTAACCCTTCCCCGAAGCCTGACCCTCACCCGTCCCCTAATCCTAACCCGTACGCTGACACTAACCCGCGCCCTCACACGTACGCTCCCCCTAAAGCGTTGTCGTACCCTCACCTGGACCCTAAACCGTCCCCGTCCCCTAACCCTAACCCTAGCCCGAACCCTAACCCTAACCCTTCCCCGAAGCCTGACCCTCACCCGTCCCCTAATCCTAACCCGTACGCTGACACTAACCCGCGCCCTCACACGTACGCTCCCCCTAAAGCGTTGTCGTACCCTCACCTGGACCCTAAACCGTCCCCGTCCCCTAACCCTAACCCTAGCCCGAACCCTAACCCTAACCCTTCCCCGAAGCCTGACCCTCACCCGTCCCCTAATCCTAACCCGTACGCTGACACTAACCCGCGCCCTCACACGTACGCTCCCCCTAAAGCGTTGTCGTACCCTCACCTGGACCCTAAACCGTCCCCGTCCCCTAACCCTAACCCTAGCCCGCACTCTAACCCTAACCCTTCCCCGAAGCCTGACCCTCACCCGTCCCCTAATCCTAACCCATACGCTGACACTAACCCGCGCCCTCACACGTACGCTCCCCCTAAAGCGTTGTCGTACCCTCACCTGGACCCTAAACCGTCCCCGTCCCCTAACCCTAACCCTAGCCCGAACCCTAACCCTAACACTTCCCCGAAGCCTGACCCTCACCCGTCCCCTAATCCTAACCCGTACGCTGACACTAACCCGCGCCCTCACACGTACGCTCCCCCTAAAGCGTTGTCGTACCCTCACCTGGACCCTAAACCGTCCCCGTCCCCTAACCCTAACCCTAGCCCGAACCCTAACCCTAACCCTTCCCCGAAGCCTGACCCTCACCCGTCCCCTAATCCTAACCCGTACGCTGACACTAACCCGCACCCTCACACGTACGCTCCCCCTAAAGCGTTGTCGTACCCTCACCTGGACCCTAAACCGTCCCCATCCCCTAACCCTAACCCTAGCCCGAACCCTAACCCTAACCCTTCCCCGAAGCCTGACCCTCACCCGTCCCCTAATCCTAACCCGTACGCTGACACTAACCCGCGCCCTCACACGTACGCTCCCCCTAAAGCGTTGTCGTACCCTCACCTGGACCCTAAACCGTCCCCGTCCCCTAACCCTAACCCTAGCCCGAACCCTAACCCTAACCCTTCCCCGAAGCCTGACCCTCACCCGTCCCCTAATCCTAACCCGTACGCTGACACTAACCCGCGCCCTCACACGTACGCTCCCCCTAAAACGTTGTCGTACCCTCACCTGGACCCTAAACCGTCCCCGTCCCCTAACCCTAACCCTAGCCCGAACCCTAACCCTAGCCCTTCCCCGAAGCCTGACCCTCACCCGTCCCCTAATCCTAACCCGTACGCTGACACTAACCCGCGCCCTCACACGTACGCTCCCCCTAAAGCGTTGTCGTACCCTCACCTGGACCCTAACCCGTCCCCGTCCCCTAACCCTAACCCTAGCCCGAACCCTAACCCTAACCCTTCCCCGAAGCCTGACCCTCACCCGTCCCCTCATCCTAACCCGTACGCTGACACTAACCCGGGCCCTCACACGTACGCTCCCCCTAAAGCGTTGTCGTACCCTCACCTGGACCCTAAACCGTCCCCGTCACCTAACCCTAACCCTAGCCCGAACACTAACCCTAACCCTTCCCCGAAGCCTGACCCTCACCCGTCCCCTAATCCTAACCCGTACGCTGACACTAACCCGCGCCCTCACACGTACGCTCCCCCTAAAGCGTTGTCGTATCCTCACCTGGACCCTAAACCGTCCCCGTCCCCTAACCCTAACCCTAGCCCGAACCCTAACCCTAACCCTTCCCCGAAGCCTGACCCTCACCCGTCCCCTAATCCTAACCCGTACGCTGACACTAACCCGTGCCCTCACACGTACGCTCCCCCTAAAGCGTTGTCGTACCCTCACCTGGACCCTAAACCGTCCCCGTCCCCTAACCCTAACCCTAGCCCGAACCCTAACCCTAACCCTTCCCCGAAGCCTGACCCTCACCCGTCCCCTAATCCTAACCCGTACGCTGACACTAACCCGCGCCCTCACACGTACGCTCCCCCTAAAGCGTTGTCGTACCCTCACCTGGACCCTAAACCGTCCCCGTCCCCTAACCCTAACCCTAGCCCGAACCCTAACCCTAACCCTTCCCCGAAGCCTGACCCTCACCCGTCCCCTAATCCTAACCCGTACGCTGACACTAACCCGCGCCCTCACACGTACGCTCCCCCTAAAGCGTTGTCGTACCCTCACCTGGACCCTAAACCGTCCCCGTCCCCTAACCCTAACCCTAGCCCGAACACTAACCGTAACCCTTCCCCGAAGACTGACCCTCACCCGTCCCCTAATCCTAACCCGTACGCTGACACTAACCCGCGCCCTCACACGTACGCTCCCCCTAAAGCGTTGTCGTACCCTCACCTGGACCCTAAACCGTCCCCGTCCCCTAACCCTAACCCTAGCCCGAAACCTAACCCTAACCCTTCCCCGAAGCCTGACCCTCACCCGTCCCCTAATCCTAACCCGTACGCTGACACTAACCCGCGCCCTCACACGTACGCTCCCCCTAAAGCGTTGTCGTACCCTCACCTGGACCCTAAACCGTCCCCGTCCCCTAACCCTAACCCTAGCCCGAACCCTAACCCTAACCCTTCCCCGAAGCCTGACCCTCACCCGTCCCCTAATCCTAACCCGTACGCTGACACTAACCCGCGCCCTCACACGTACGCTCCCCCTAAAGCGTTGTCGTACCCTCACCTGGACCCTAAACCGTCCCCGTCCCCTAACCCTAACCCTAGCCCGAACCCTAACCCTAACCCTGCCCCGAAACCTGACCCTCACCCGTCCCCTAATCCTAACCCGTACGCTGACACTAACCCGCGCCCTCACACGTACGCTCCCCCTAAAGCGTTGTCGTACCCTCACCTGTACCCTAAACCGTCCCCGTCCCCTAACCCTAACCCTAGCCCGAACCCTAACCCTAACCCTTCCCCGAAGCCTGACCCTCACCCGTCCCCTAATCCTAACCCGTACGCTGACACTAACCCGCGCCCTCACACGTACGCTCCCCCTAAAGCGTTGTCGTACCCTCACCTGGACCCTAAACCGTCCCCGTCCCCTAACCCTAACCCTAGCCCGAACCCGAACCCTAACCCTTCCCCGAAACCTGACCCTCACCCGTCCCCTAATCCTAACCCGTACGCTGACACTAACCCGCGCCCTCACACGTACGCTCCCCCTAAAGCGTTGTCGTACCCTCACCTGGACCCTAAACCGTCCCCGTCCCCTAACCCTAACCCTAGCCCGAACCCTAACCCTAACCCTTCCCCGAAGCCTGACCCTCACCCGTCCCCTAATCCTAACCCGTACGCTGACACTAACCCGCGCCCTCACACGTACGCTCCCCCTAAAGCGTTGTCGTACCCTCACCTGGACCCTAAACCGTCCCCATCCCCTAACCCTAACCCTAGCCCGAACCCTAACCCTAACCCTTCCCCGAAGCCTGACCCTCACCGTCCCCTAATCCTAACCCGTACGCTGACACTAACCCGGGCCCTCACACGTACGCTCCCCCTAAAGCGTTGTCGTACCCTCACCTGGACCCTAAACCGTCCCCGTCCCCTAACCCTAACCCTAGCCCGAACCCTAACCCTAACCCTTCCCCGAAGCCTGACCCTCACCCGTCCCCTAATCCTAACCCGAACGCTGACACTAACCCGGGCCCTCACACGTACGCTCCCCCTAAAGCGTTGTCGTACCCTCACCTGGACCCTAAACCGTCCCCGTCCCCTAACCCTAACCCTAGCCCGAACCCTAACCCTAACCCTTCCCGGAAGCCTGACCCTCACCCGTCCCCTAATCCTAACCCGTACGCTGACACTAACCCGCGCCCTCACACGTACGCTCCCCCTAAAGCGTTGTCGTACCCTCACCTGGACCCTAAACCGTCCCCGTCCTCTAACCCTAACCCTAGCCCGAACCCTAACCCTAACCCTTCCCTGAAGCCTGACCCTCAACCGTCCCCTAATCCTAACCCGTACGCTGACACTAACCCGCACCCTCACACGTACGCTCCCCCTAAAGCGTTGTCGTACCCTCACCTGGACCCTAAACCGTCCCCGTCCCCTAACCCTAACCCTAGCCCGAACCCTAACCCTAACCCTTCCCCGAAGCCTGACCCTCACCCGTCCCCTAATCCTAACCCGAACGCTGACACTAACCCGGGCCCTCACACGTACGCTCCCCCTAAAGCGTTGTCGTACCCTCACCTGGACCCTAAACCGTCCCCGTCCCCTAACCCTAACCCTAGCCCGAACCCTAACCCTAACCCTTCCCCGAAGCCTGACCCTCACCCGTCCCCTAATCCTAACCCGTACGCTGACACTAACCCGCGCTCTCACACGTACGCTCCCCCTAAAGTGTTGTCGTACCCTCACCTGGACCCTAAACCGTCCCCGTCCTCTAACCCTAACCCTAGCCCGAACCCTAACCCTAACCCTTCCCTGAAGCCTGACCCTCACCCGTCCCCTAATCCTAACCCGTACGCTGACACTAACCCGCACCCTCACACGTACGCTCCCCCTAAAGCGTTGTCGTACCCTCACCTGGACCCTAAACCGTCCCCGTCCCCTAACCCTAACCCTAGCCCGAACCCTAACCCTAACCCTTCCCCGAAGCCTGACCCTCACCCGTCCCCTAATCCTAACCCGAACGCTGACACTAACCCGGGCCCTCACACGTACGCTCCCCCTAAAGCGTTGTCGTACCCTCACCTGGACCCTAAACCGTCCCCGTCCCCTAACCCTAACCCTAGCCCGAACCCTAACCCTAACCCTTCCCCGAAGCCTGACCCTCACCCGTCCCCTAATCCTAACCCGTACGCTGACACTAACCCGCGCCCTCACACGTACGCTCCCCCTAAAGCGTTGTCGTACCCTCACCTGGACCCTAAACCGTCCCCGTCCTCTAACCCTAACCCTAGCCCGAACCCTAACCCTAACCCTTCCCTGAAGCCTGACCCTCACCCGTCCCCTAATCCTAACCCGTACGCTGACACTAACCCGCACCCTCACACGTACGCTCCCCCTAAAGCGTTGTCGTACCCTCACCTGGACCCTAAACCGTCCCCGTCCCCTAACCCTAACCCTAGCCCGAACCCTAACCCTAACCCTTCCCCGAAGCCTGACCCTCACCCGTCCCCTAATCCTAACCCGTACGCTGACACTAACCCGCGCCCTCACACGTACGCTCCCCCTAAAGTGTTGTCGTACCCTCACCTGGACCCTAAACCGTCCCCGTCCCCTAACCCTAACCCTAGCCCGAACCCTAACCCTAACACTTCCCCGAAGCCTGACCCTCACCCGTCCCCTAATCCTAACCCGTACGCTGACACTAACCCGCGCCCTCACACGTACGCTCCCCCTAAAGCGTTGTCGTACCCTCACCTGGACCCTAAACCGTCCCCGTCCCCTAACCCTAACCCTAGCCCGAACCCTAACCCTAACCCTTCCCCGAAGCCTGACCCTCACCCGTCCCCTAATCCTAACCCGTACGCTGACACTAACCCGGGCCCTCACACGTACGCTCCCCCTAAAGCGTTGTCGTACCCTCACCTGGACCCTAACCCGTCCCCGTCCCCTAACCCTAAACCTAGCCCGAACCCTAACCCTAACCCTTCCCCGAAGCCTGACCCTCACCCGTCCCCTAATCCTAACCCGTACGCTGACACTAACCCGCGCCCTCACACGTACGCTCCCCCTAAAGCGTTGTCGTACCCTCACCTGGACCCTAAACCGTCCCTGTCCCCTAACCCTAACCCTAGCCCGAACCCTAACCCTAACCCTTCCCCGAAGCCTGACCCTCACCCGTCCCCTAATCCTAACCCGTACGCTGACACTAACCCGGGCCGTCACACGTACGCTCCCCCTAAAGCGTTGTCGTACCCTCACCTGGACCCTAAACCGTCCCCGTCCCCTAACCCTAACCCTAGCCCGAACCCTAACCCTAACCCTGCCCCGAAGCCTGACCCTCACCCGTCCCCTAATCCTAACCCGTACGCTGACACTAACCCGCGCCCTCACACGTACGCTCCCCCTAAAGCGTTGTCGTACCCTCACCTGGACCCTAAACCGTCCCCGTCCCCTAACCCTAACCCTAGCCCGAACCCTAACCCTAACCCTTCCCCGAAGCCTGACCCTCACCCGTCCCCTAATCCTAACCCGTACGCTGACACTAACCCGCGCCCTCACACGTACGCTCCCCCTAAAGCGTTGTCGTACCCTCACCTGGACCCTAAACCGTCCCCGTCCCCTAACCCTAACCCTAGCCCGAACCCTAACCCTAACCCTTCCCCGAAACCTGACCCTCACCCGTCCCCTAATCCTAACCCGTACGCTGACACTAACCCGCGCCCTCACACGTACGCTCCCCCTAAAGCGTTGTCGTACCCTCACCTGGACCCTAAACCGTCCCCGTACCCTAACCCTAACCCTAGCCCGAACCCTAACCCTAACCCTTCCCCGAAGCCTGACCCTCACCCGTCCCCTAATCCTAACCCGTACGCTGACACTAACCCGCGCCCTCACACGTACGCTCCCCCTAAAGCGTTGTCGTACCCTCACCTGGACCCTAAACCGTCCCCGTCCCCTAACCCTAACCCTAGCCCGAACCCTAACCCTAACCCTTCCCCGAAGCCTGACCCTCACCCGTCCCCTAATCCTAACCCGTACGCTGACACTAACCCGCGCCCTCACACGTACGATCCCCCTAAAGCGTTGTCGTACCCTCACCTGGACCCTAAACCGTCCCCGTCCCCTAACCCTAACCCTAGCCCGAACCCTAACCCTAACCCTTCCCCGAAGCCTGACCCTCACCCGTCCCCTAATCCTAACCCGTACGCTGACACTAACCCGCGCCCTCACACGTACGCTCCCCCTAAAGCGTTGTCGTACCCTCACCTGGACCCTAAACCGTCCCCGTCCCCTAACCCTAACCCTAGCCCGAACCCTAACCCTAACCCTTCCCTGAAGCCTGACCCTCACCCGTCCCCTAATCCTAACCCGAACGCTGACACTAACCCGGGCCCTCACACGTACGCTCCCCCTAAAGCGTTGTCGTACCCTCACATGGACCCTAAACCGTCCCCGTCCCCTAACCCTAACCCTAGCCCGAACCCTAACCCTAACCCTTCCCCGAAGCCTGACCCTCACCCGTCCCCTAATCCTAACCCGAACGCTGACACTAACCCGGGCCCTCACACGTACGCTCCCCCTAAAGCGTTGTCGTACCCTCACCTGGACCCTAAACCGTCCCCGTCCCCTAACCCTAACCCTAGCCCGAACCCTAACCCTAACCCTTCCCCGAAGCCTGACCCTCACCCGTCCCCTAATCCTAACCCGTACGCTGACACTAACCCGCGCCCTCACACGTACGCTCCCCCTAAAGCGTTGTCGTACCCTCACCTGGACCCTAAACCGTCCCCGTCCCCTAACCCTAACCCTAGCCCGAACCCTAACCCTAACCCTTCCCCGAAGCCTGACCCTCACCCGTCCCCTAATCCTAACCCGTACGCTGACACTAACCCGCGCCCTCACACGTACGCTCCCCCTAAAGCGTTGTCGTACCCTCACCTGGACCCTAAACCGTCCCCGTCCCCTAACCCTAACCCTAGCCCGAACCCTAACCCTAACCCTTCCCCGAAGCCTGACCCTCACCCGTCCCCTAATCCTAAACCGTACGCTGACACTAACCCGGGCCCTCACACGTACGCTCCCCCTAAAGCGTTGTCGTACCCTCACCTGGACCCTAAACCGTCCCCGTCCCCTAACCCTAACCCTAGCCCGAACCCTAACCCTAACCCTTCCCCGAAGCCTGACACTCACCCGTCCCCTAATCCTAACCCGTACGCTGACACTAACCCGCGCCCTCACACGTACGCTCCCCCTAAAGCGTTGTCGTACTCTCACCTGGACCCTAAACCGTCCCCGTCCCCTAACCCTAACCCTAGCCCGAACCCTAACCCTAACCCTTCCCCGAAGCCTGACCCTCACCCGTCCCCTAATCCTAACCCGTACGCTGACACTAACCCGTGCCCTCACACGTACGCTCCCCCTAAAGCGTTGTCGTACCCTCACCTGGACCCTAAACCGTCCCCGTCCCCTAACCCTAACCCTAGCCCGAACCCTAACCCTAACCCTGCCCCGAAGCCTGACCCTCACCCGTCCCCTAATCCTAACCCGTACGCTGACACTAACCCGCGCCCTCACACGTACGCTCCCCCTAAAGCGTTGTCGTACCCTCACCTGGACCCTAAACCGTCCCCGTCCCCTAACCCTAACCCTAGCCCGAACCCTAACCCTAACCCTTCCCCGAAGCCTGACCCTCACCCGTCCCCTAATCCTAACCCGTACGCTGACACTAACCCGGGCCCTCACACGTACGCTCCCCCTAAAGCGTTGTCGTACCCTCACCTGGACCCTAAACCGTCCCCGTCCCCTAACCCTAACCCTAGCCCGAACACTAACCCTAACCCTTCCCCGAAGCCTGACCCTCACCCGTCCCCTAATCCTAACCCGTACGCTGACACTAACCCGCGCCCTCACACGTACGCTCCCCCTAAAGCGTTGTCGTACCCTCACCTGGACCCTAAACCGTCCCCGTCCCCTAACCCTAACCCTAGCCCGAACCCTAACCCTAACCCTTCCCCGAAGCCTGACCCTCACCCGTCCCCTAATCCTAACCCGTACGCTGACACTAACCCGCGCCCTCACACGTACGCTCCCCCTAAAGCGTTGTCGTACCCTCACCTGGACCCTAAACCGTCCCCGTCCCCTAACCCTAACCCTAGCCCGAACCCTAACCCTAACCCTTCCCCGAAGCCTGACCCTCACCGGTCCCCTAATCCTAACCCGTACGCTGACACTAACCCGCGCCCTCACACGTACGCTCCCCCTAAAGCGTTGTCGTACCCTCACCTGGACCCTAAACCGTCCCCGTCCCCTAACCCTAGCCCGAACCCTAACCCTAACCCTTCCCCGAAGCCTGACCCTCACCCGTCCCCTAATCCTAACCCGTACGCTGACACTAACCCGCGCCCTCACACGTACGCTCCCCCTAAAGCGTTGTCGTACCCTCACCTGGACCCTAAACCGTCCCCGTCCCCTAACCCTAACCCTAGCCCGAACCCTAACCCTAACCCTTCCCCGAAGCCTGACCCTCACCCGTCCCCTAATCCTAACCCGTACGCTGACACTAACCCGCGCCCTCACACGTACGCGCCCCCTAAAGCATTGTCGTACCCTCACCTGGACCCTAAACCGTCCCCGTCCCCTAACCCTAACCCTAGCCCGAACCCTAACCCTAACCCTTCCCCGAAGCCTGACCCTCACCCGTCCCCTAATCCTAACCCGTACGCTGACACTAACCCGCGCCCTCACACGTACGCTCCCCCTAAAGCGTTGTCGTACCCTCACCTGGACCCTAAACCGTCCCCGTCCCCTAACCCTAACCGTAGCCCGAACCCTAACCCTAACCCTTCCCCGAAGCCTGACCCTCACCCGTCCCCTAATCCTAACCCGTACGCTGACACTAACCCGCGCCCTCACACGTACGCTCCCCCTAAAGCGTTGTCGTACCCTCACTTGGACCCTAAACCGTCCCCGTCCCCTAACCCTAACCCTAGCCCGAACCCTAACCCTAACCCTTCCCCGAAGCCTGACCCTCACCCGTCCCCTAATCCTAACCCGTACGCTGAAACTAACCCGGGCCCTCACACGTACGCTCCCCCTAAAGCGTTGTCGTACCCTCACCTGGACCCTAAACCGTCCCCGTCCCCTAACCCTAATCCTAGCCCGAACCCTAAACCTAACCCTTCCCCGAAGCCTGACCCTCACCCGTCCCCTAATCCTAACCCGAACGCTGACACTAACCCGGGCCCTCACACGTACGCTCCCCCTAAAGCGTTGTCGTACCCTCACCTGGACCCTAATCCGTCCCCGTCCCCTAACCCTAACCCTAGCCCGAACCCTAACCCTAACCCTTCCCCGAAGCCTGACCCTCACCCGTCCCCTATTCCTAACCCGTACGCTGACACTAACCCGCGCCCTCACACGTACGCTCCCCCTAAAGCGTTGTCGTACCCTCACCTGGACCCTAAACCGTCCCCGTCCCCTAACCCTAACCCTAGCCCGAATCCTAACCCTAACCCTTCCCCGAAGCCTGACCCTCACCCGTCCCCTAATCCTAACCCGTACGCTGACACTAACCCGCACCCTCACACGTACGCTCCCCCTAAAGCGTTGTCGTACCCTCACCTGGACCCTAAACCGTCCCCGTCCCCTAACCCTAACCCTAGCCCGAACCCTAACCCTAACCCTTCCCCGAAGCCTGACCCTCACCCGTCCCCTAATCCTAACCCGTACGCTGACACTAACCCGCGCCCTCACACGTACGCTCCCCCTAAAGCGTTGTCGTACCCTCACCTGGACCCTAAACCGTCCCCGTCCCCTAACCCTAACCCTAGCCCGAACCCTAACCCTAACCCTTCCCCGAAGCCTGACCCTCACCCGTCCCCTAATCCTAACCCGTACGCTGACACTAACCCGCGCCCTCACACGTACGCTCCCCCTAAAGCGTTGTCGTACCCTCACCTGGACCCTAAACCGTCCCCGTCCCCTAACCCTAACCCTAGCCCGAACCCTAACCCTTCCCCGAAGCCTGACCCTCACCCGTCCCCTAATCCTAACCCGTACGCTGACACTAACCCGCGCCCTCACACGTACGCTCCCCCTAAAGCGTTGTCGTACCCTCACCTGGACCCTAAACCGTCCCCGTCCCCTAACCCTAACCCTACCCCGAACCCTAACCCTAACCCTTCCCCGAAGCCTGACCCTCACCCGTCCCCTAATCCTAACCCGTACGCTGACACTAACCTGCGCCCTCACACGTACGCTCCCCCTAAAGCGTTGTCGTACCCTCACCTGGACCCTAAACCGTCCCCGTCCCCTAACCCTAACCCTAGCCCGAACCCTAACCCTAACCCTTCCCCGAAGCCTGACCCTCACCCATCCCCTAATCCTAACCCGTACGCTGACACTAACCCGCGCCCTCACACGTACGCTCCCCCTAAAGCGTTGTCGTACCCTCACCTGGACCCTAAACCGTCCCCGTCCCCTAACCCTAACCCTAGCCCGAACCCTAACCCTAACCCTTCCCCGAAGCCTGACCCTCACCCGTCCCCTAATCCTAACCCATACGCTGACACTAACCCGCGCCCTCACACGTACGCTCCCCCTAAAGCGTTGTCGTACCCTCACCTGGACCCTAAACCGTCCCCGTCCCCTAACCCTAACCCTAGCCCGAACCCTAACCCTAACACTTCCCCGAAGCCTGACCCTCACCCGTCCCCTAATCCTAACCCGTACGCTGACACTAACCCGCGCCCTCACACGTACGCTCCCCCTAAAGCGTTGTCGTACCCTCACCTGGACCCTAAACCGTCCCCGTCCCCTAACCCTAACCCTAGCCCGAACCCTAACCCTAACCCTTCCCCGAAGCCTGACCCTCACCCGTCCCCTAATCCTAACCCGTACGCTGACACTAACCCGCACCCTCACACGTACGCTCCCCCTAAAGCGTTGTCGTACCCTCACCTGGACCCTAAACCGTCCCCGTCCCCTAACCCTAACCCTAGCCCGAACCCTAACCCTAACCCTTCCCCGAAGCCTGACCCTCACCCGTCCCCTAATCCTAACCCGTACGCTGACACTAACCCGCGCCCTCACACGTACGCTCCCCCTAAAGCGTTGTCGTACCCTCACCTGGACCCTAAACCGTCCCCGTCCCCTAACCCTAACCCTAGCCCGAACCCTAACCCTAACCCTTCCCCGAAGCCTGACCCTCACCCGTCCCCTAATCCTAACCCGTACGCTGACACTAACCCGCGCCCTCACACGTACGCTCCCCCTAAAACGTTGTCGTACCCTCACCTGGACCCTAAACCGTCCCCGTCCCCTAACCCTAACCTTAGCCCGAACCCTAACCCTAGCCCTTCCCCGAAGCCTGACCCAAACCCGTCCCCTAATCCTAACCCGTACGCTGACACTAACCCGCGCCCTCACACGTACGCTCCCCCTAAAGCGTTGTCGTACCCTCACCTGGACCCTAACCCGTCCACGTCCCCTAACCCTAACCCTAGCCCGAACCCTAACCCTAACCCTTCCCCGAAGCCTGACCCTCACCCGTCCCCTCATCCTAACCCGTACGCTGACACTAACCCGGGCCCTCACACGTACGCTCCCCCTAAAGCGTTGTCGTACCCTCACCTGGACCCTAAACCGTCCCCGTCCCCTAACCCTAACCCTAGCCCGAACACTAACCCTAACCCTTCACCGAAGCCTGACCCTCACCCGTCCCCTAATCCTAACCCGTACGCTGACACTAACCCGCGCCCTCACACGTACGCTCCCCCTAAAGCGTTGTCGTATCCTCACCTGGACCCTAAACCGTCCCCGTCCCCTAACCCTAACCCTAGCCCGAACCCTAACCCTAACCCTTCCCCGAAGCCTGACCCTCACCCGTCCCCTAATCCTAACCCGTACGCTGACACTAACCCGTGCCCTCACACGTACGCTCCCCCTAAAGCGTTGTCGTACCCTCACCTGGACCCTAAACCGTCCCCGTCCCCTAACCCTAACCCTAGCCCGAACCCTAACCCTAACCCTTCCCCGAAGCCTGACCCTCACCCGTCCCCTAATCCTAACCCGTACGCTGACACTAACCCGCGCCCTCACACGTACGCTCCCCCTAAAGCGTTGTCGTACCCTCACCTGGACCCTAAACCGTCCCCGTCCCCTAACCCTAACCCTAGCCCGAACCCTAACCCTAACCCTTCCCCGAAGCCTGACCCTCACCCGTCCCCTAATCCTAACCCGTACGCTGACACTAACCCGCGCCCTCACACGTACGCTCCCCCTAAAGCGTTGTCGTACCCTCACCTGGACCCTAAACCGTCCCCGTCCCCTAACCCTAACCCTAGCCCGAACACTAACCCTAACCCTTCCCCGAAGACTGACCCTCACCCGTCCCCTAATCCTAACCCGTACGCTGACACTAACCCGCGCCCTCACACGTACGCTCCCCCTAAAGCGTTGTCGTACCCTCACCTGGACCCTAAACCGTCCCCGTCCCCTAACCCTAACCCTAGCCCGAACCCTAACCCTAACCCTGCCCCGAAACCTGACCCTCACCCGTCCCCTAATCCTAACCCGTACGCTGACACTAACCCGCGCCCTCACACGTACGCTCCCCCTAAAGCGTTGTCGTACCCTCACCTGGACCCTAAACCGTCCCCGTCCCCTAACCCTAACCCTAGCCCGAACCCTAACCCTAACCCTTCCCCGAAGCCTGACCCTCACCCGTCCCCTAATCCTAACCCGTACGCTGACACTAACCCGCGCCCTCACACGTACGCTCCCCCTAAAGCGTTGTCGTACCCTCACCTGGACCCTAAACCGTCCCCGTCCCCTAACCCTAACCCTAGCCCGAACCCTAACCCTAACCCTTCCCCGAAGCCTGACCCTCACCCGTCCCCTAATCCTAACCCGTACGCTGACACTAACCCGCGCCCTCACACGTACGCTCCCCCTAAAGCGTTGTCGTACCCTCACCTGGACCCTAAACCGTCCCCGTCCCCTAACCCTAACCCTAGCCCGAACCCAAACCCTAACCCTTCCCCGAAGCCTGACCCTCACCCGTCCCCTAATCCTAACCCGTACGCTGACACTAACCCGCGCCCTCACACGTACGCTCCCCCTAAAGCGTTGTCGTACCCTCACCTGGACCCTAAACCTTCCCCGTCCCCTAACCCAACCCTAGCCCGAACCCTAACCCTAACCCTTCCCCGAAGCCTGACCGTCACCCGTCCCCTAATCCTAACCCGTACGCTGACACTAAACCGCGCCCTCACACGTACGCTCCCCCTAAAGCGTTGTCGTACCCTCACCTGGACCCTAAACCGTCCCCGTCCCCTAACCCTAACCCTAGCCCGAACCCTAACCCTAACCCTTCCCCGAAGCCTGACCCTCACCCGTACCCTAATCCTAACCCGTACGCTGACACTAACCCGCGCCCTCACACGTACGCTCCCCCTAAAGCGTTGTCGTACCCTCACCTGGACCCTAAACCGTCCCCGTCCCCTAACCCTAACCCTAGCCCGAACCCTAACCCTAACCCTTCCCCGAAGCCTGACCCTCACCCGTCCCCTAATCCTAACCCGTACGCTGACACTAACCCGCGCCCTCACACGTACGCTCCCCCTAAAGCGTTGTCGTACCCTCACCTGGACCCTAAACCGTCCCCGTCCCCTAACCCTAACCCTAGCCCGAACCCTAACCCTAACCCTTCCCCGAAGCCTGACCCTCACCCGTCCCCTAATCCTAACCCGTACGCTGACACTAACCCGCGCCCTCACACGTACGCTCCCCCTAAAGCGTTGTCGTACCCTCACCTGGACCCTAAACCGTCCCCGTCCCCTAACCCTAACCCTAGCCCGAACCCTAACCCTAACCCTTCCCCGAAGCCTGACCCTCACCCGTCCCCTAATCCTAACCCGTACGCTGACACTAACCCGCGCCCTCACACGTACGCTCCCCCTAAAGCGTTGTCGTACCCTCACCTGGACCCTAAACCGTCCCCGTCCCCTAACCCTAACCCTAGCCCGAACACTAACCCTAACCCTTCCCCGAAGCCTGACCCTCACCCGTCCCCTAATCCTAACCCGTACGCTGACACTAACCCGCGCCCTCACACGTACGCTCCCCCTAAAGCGTTGTCGTACCCTCACCTGGACCCTAAACCGTCCCCGTCCCCTAACCCTAACCCTAGCCCGAACCCTAACCCTAACCCTTCCCCGAAGCCTGACCCTCACCCGTCCCCTAATCCTAACCCGTACGCTGACACTAACCCGCGCCCTCACACGTACGCTCCCCCTAAAGCGTTGTCGTACCCTCACCTGGACCCTAAACCGTCCCCGTCCCCTAACCCTAACCCTAGCCCGAACCCTAACCCTAACCCTTCCCCGAAGCCTGACCCTCACCCGTCCCCTAATCCTAACCCGTACGCTGACACTAACCCGCGCCCTCACACGTACGCTCCCCCTAAAGCGTTGTCGTACCCTCACCTGGACCCTAAACCGTCCCCGTCCCCTAACCCTAACCCTAGCCCGAACCCTAACCCTAACCCTTCCCCGAAGCCTGACCCTCACCCGTCCCCTAATCCTAACCCGTACGCTGACACTAACCCGCGCCCTCACACGTACGCTCCCCCTAAAGCGTTGTCGTACCCTCACCTGGACCCTAAACCGTCCCCGTCCCCTAACCCTAACCCTAGCCCGAACCCTAACCCTAACCCTTCCCCGAAGCCTGACCCTCACCCGTCCCCTAATCCTAACCCGTACGCTGACACTAAACCGCACCCTCACACGTACGCTCCCCCTAAAGCGTTGTCGTACCCTCACCTGGACCCTAAACCGTCCCCGTCCCCTAACCCTAACCCTAGCCCGAACCCTAACCCTAACCCTTCCCCGAAGCCTGAGCCTCACCCGTCCCCTAATCCTAACCCGTACGCTGACACTAACCCGCGCCCTCACACGTACGCTCCCCCTAAAGCGTTGTCGTACCCTCACCTGGACCCTAAACCGTCCCCGTCCCCTAACCCTAACCCTAGCCCGAACCCTAACCCTAACCCTTCCCCTAAGCCTGACCCTCACCCGTCCCCTAATCCTAACCCGTACGCTGACACTAACCCGGGCCCTCACACGTACGCTCCCCCTAAAGCGTTGTCGTACCCTCACCTGGACCCTAAACCGTCCCCGTCCCCTAACCCTAACCCTAGCCCGAACCCTAACCCTAACCCTTCCCCGAAGCCTGACACTCACCCGTCCCCTAATCCTAACCCGTACGCTGACACTAACCCGCGCCCTCACACGTACGCTCCCCCTAAAGCGTTGTCGTACCCTCACCTGGACCCTAAACCGTCCCCGTCCCCTAACCCTAACCCTAGCCCGAACCCTAACCCTAACCCTTCCCTGAAGCCTGACCCTCACCCGTCCCCTAATCCTAACCCGTACGCTGACACTAACCCGCGCCCTCACACGTACGCTCCCCCTAAAGCGTTGTCGTACCCTCACCTGGACCCTAAACCGTCCCCGTCCCCTAACCCTAACCCTAGCCCGAACCCTAACCCTAACCCTTCCCCGAAGCCTGACCCTCACCCGTCCCCTAATCCTAACCCGTACGCTGACACTAACCCGCGCCCTCACACGTACGCTCCCCCTAAAGCGTTGTCGTACCCTCACCTGGACCCTAAACCGTCCCCGTCCCCTAACCCTAACCCTAGCCCGAACACTAACCCTAACCCTTCCCCGAAGCCTGACCCTCACCCGTCCCCTAATCCTAACCCGTACGCTGACACTAACCCGCGCCCTCACACGTACGCTCCCCCTAAAGCGTTGTCGTACCCTCACCTGGACCCTAAACCGTCCCCGTCCCCTAACCCTAACCCTAGCCCGAACCCTAACCCTAACCCTTCCCCGAAGCCTGACCCTCACCCGTCCCCTAATCCTAACCCGTACGCTGATACTAACCCGCCCCCTCACAAGTACGCTCCCCCTAAAGCGTTGTCGTACCCTCACCTGGACCCTAAACCGTCCCCGTCCCCTAACCCTAACCCTAGCCCGAACCCTAACCCTAACCCTTCCCCGAAGCCTGACCCTCACCCGTCCCCTAATCCTAACCCGTACGCTGACACTAACCCGCGCCCTCACACGTACGCTCCCCCTAAAGCGTTGTCGTACCCTCACCTGGACCCTAAACCGTCCCCGTCCCCTAACCCTAACCCTAGCCCGAACCCTAACCCTAACCCTTCCCCGAAGCCTGACCCTCACCCGTCCCCTAATCCTAACCCGTACGCTGACACTAACCCGCGCCCTCACACGTACGCTCCCCCTAAAGCGTTGTCGTACCCTCACCTGGACCCTAAACCGTCCCCGTCCCCTAACCCTAACCCTAGCCCGAACCCTAACCCTAACCCTTCCCCGAAGCCTGACACTCACCCGTCCCCTAATCCTAACCCGTACGCTGACACTAACCCGCGCCCTCACACGTACGCTCCCCCTAAAGCGTTGTCGTACCCTCACCTGGACCCTAAACCGTCCCCGTCCCCTAACCCTAACCCTAGCCTGAACCCTAACCCTAACCCTTCCCCGAAGCCTGACCCTCACCCGTCCCCTAATCCTAACCCGTACGCTGACACTAACCCGCGCCCTCACACGTACGCTCCCCCTAAAGCGTTGTCGTACCCTCACCTGGACCCTAAACCGTCCCCGTCCCCTAACCCTAACCCTAGCCCGAACCCTAACCCTAACCCTTCCCCGAAGCCTGACCCTCACCCGTCCCCTAATCCTAACCCGTACGCTGACACTAACCCGCGCCCTCACACGTACGCTCCCCCTAAAGCGTTGTCGTACCCTCACCTGGACCCTAAACCGTCCCCGTCCCCTAACCCTAACCCTAGCCCGAACCCTAACCCTAACCCTTCCCGAAGCCTGACCCTCACCCGTCCCCTAATCCTAACCCGTACGCTGACACTAACCCGCGCCCTCACACGTACGCTCCCCCTAAAGCGTTGTCGTACCCTCACCTGGACCCTAAACCGTCCCCGTCCCCTAACCCCTAACCCTAGCCCGAACCCTAACCCTAACCCTTCCCCGAAGCCTGACCCTCACCCGTCCCCTAATCCTAACCCGTACGCTGACACTAACCCGCGCCCTCACACGTACGCTCCCCCTAAAGCGTTGTCGTACCCTCACCTGGACCCTAAACCGTCCCCGTCCCCTAACCCTAACCCTAGCCCGAACCCTAACCCTAACCCTTCCCCGAAGCCTGACCCTCACCCGTCCCCTAATCCTAACCCGTACGCTGACACTAACCCGCGCCCTCACACGTACGCTCCCCCTAAAGCGTTGTCGTACCCTCACCTGGACCCTAAACCGTCCCCGTCCCCTAACCCTAACCCTAGCCCGAACCCTAACCCTAACCCTTCCCCGAAGCCTGACCCTCACCCGTCCCCTAATCCTAACCCGTACGCTGACACTAACCCGCGCCCTCACACGTACGCTCCCCCTAAAGCGTTGTCGTACCCTCACCTGGACCCTAAACCGTCCCCGTCCCCTAACCCTAACCCTAGCCCGAACCCTAACCCTAACCCTTCCCCGAAGCCTGACCCTCACCCGTCCCCTAATCCTAACCCGTACGCTGACACTAACCCGCGCCCTCACACGTACGCTCCCCCTAAAGCGTTGTCGTACCTCACCTGGACCCCAAACCGTCCCGTCCCTAACCCTAACCCATAGCCCGAACCATCTAACCCTAACCCTTCCCCGAAGCCTGACCCTCACCCGTCCCCTAATCCTAACCCGTACGCTGACACTAACCCGCGCCCTCACACGTACGCTCCCCCTAAAGCGTTGTCGTACCCTCACCTGGACCCTAAACCGTCCCCGTCCCCTAACCCTAACCCTAGCCCGAACCCTAACCCTAACCCTTCCCCGAAGCCTGACCCTCACCCGTCCCCTAATCCTAACCCGTACGCTGACACTAACCCGCGCCCTCACACGTACGCTCCCCCTAAAGCGTTGTCGTACCCTCACCTGGACCCTAAACCGTCCCCGTCCCCTAACCCTAACCCTAGCCCGAACCCTAACCCTAACCCTTCCCCGAAGCCTGACCCTCACCCGTCCCCTAATCCTAACCCGTACGCTGACACTAACCCGCGCCCTCACACGTACGCTCCCCCTAAAGCGTTGTCGTACCCTCACCTGGACCCTAAACCGTCCCCGTCCCCTAACCCTAACCCTAGCCCGAACCCTAACCCTAACCCTTCCCCGAAGCCTGACCCTCACCCGTCCCCTAATCCTAACCCGTACGCTGACACTAACCCGCGCCCTCACACGTACGCTCCCCCTAAAGCGTTGTCGTACCCTCACCTGGACCCTAAACCGTCCCCGTCCCCTAACCCTAACCCTAGCCCGAACCCTAACCCTAACCCTTCCCCGAAGCCTGACCCTCACCCGTCCCCTAATCCTAACCCGTACGCTGACACTAACCCGCGCCCTCACACGTACGCTCCCCCTAAAGCGTTGTCGTACCCTCACCTGGACCCTAAACCGTCCCCGTCCCCTAACCCTAACCCTAGCCCGAACCCTAACCCTAACCCTTCCCCGAAGCCTGACCCTCACCCGTCCCCTAATCCTAACCCGTACGCTGACACTAACCCGCGCCCTCACACGTACGCTCCCCCTAAAGCGTTGTCGTACCCTCACCTGGACCCTAAACCGTCCCCGTCCCCTAACCCTAACCCTAGCCCGAACCCTAACCCTAACCCTTCCCCGAAGCCTGACCCTCACCCGTCCCCTAATCCTAACCCGTACGCTGACACTAACCCGCGCCCTCACACGTACGCTCCCCCTAAAGCGTTGTCGTACCCTCACCTGGACCCTAAACCGTCCCCGTCCCCTAACCCTAACCCTAGCCCGAACCCTAACCCTAACCCTTCCCCGAAGCCTGACCCTCACCCGTCCCCTAATCCTAACCCGTACGCTGACACTAACCCGCGCCCTCACACGTACGCTCCCCCTAAAGCGTTGTCGTACCCTCACCTGGACCCTAAACCGTCCCCGTCCCCTAACCCTAACCCTAGCCTGAACCCTAACCCTAACCCTTCCCCGAAGCCTGACCCTCACCCGTCCCCTAATCCTAACCCGTACGCTGACACTAACCCGCGCCCTCACACGTACGCTCCCCCTAAAGCGTTGTCGTACCCTCACCTGGACCCTAAACCGTCCCCGTCCCCTAACCCTAACCCTAGCCCGAACCCTAACCCTAACCCTTCCCCGAAGCCTGACCCTCACCCGTCCCCTAATCCTAACCCGTACGCTGACACTAACCCGCGCCCTCACACGTACGCTCCCCCTAAAGCGTTGTCGTACCCTCACCTGGACCCTAAACCGTCCCCGTCCCCTAACCCTAACCCTAGCCCGAACCCTAACCCTAACCCTTCCCCGAAGCCTGACCCTCACCCGTCCCCTAATCCTAACCCGTACGCTGACACTAACCCGCGCCCTCACACGTACGCTCCCCCTAAAGCGTTGTCGTACCCTCACCTGGACCCTAAACCGTCCCCGTCCCCTAACCCTAACCCTAGCCCGAACCCTAACCCTAACCCTTCCCCGAAGCCTGACCCTCACCCGTCCCCTAATCCTAACCCGTACGCTGACACTAACCCGCGCCCTCACACGTACGCTCCCCCTAAAGCGTTGTCGTACCCTCACCTGGACCCTAAACCGTCCCCGTCCCCTAACCCTAACCCTAGCCCGAACCCTAACCCTAACCCTTCCCCGAAGCCTGACCCTCACCCGTCCCCTAATCCTAACCCGTACGCTGACACTAACCCGCGCCCTCACACGTACGCTCCCCCTAAAGCGTTGTCGTACCCTCACCTGGACCCTAAACCGTCCCCGTCCCCTAACCCTAAGCCTAGCCCGAACCCTAACCCTAACCCTTCCCCGAAGCCTGACCCTCACCCGTCCCCTAATCCTAACCCGTACGCTGACACTAACCCGCGCCCTCACACGTACGCTCCCCCTAAAGCGTTGTCGTACCCTCACCTGGACCCTAAACCGTCCCCGTCCCCTAACCCTAAGCCTAGCCCGAACCCTAACCCTAACCCTTCCCCGAAGCCTGACCCTCACCCGTCCCCTAATCCTAACCCGTACGCTGACACTAACCCGCGCCCTCACACGTACGCTCCCCCTAAAGCGTTGTCGTACCCTCACCTGGACCCTAAACCGTCCCCGTCCCCTAACCCTAACCCTAGCCCGAACCCTAACCCTAACCCTTCCCCGAAGCCTGACCCTCACCCGTCCCCTAATCCTAACCCGTACGCTGACACTAACCCGCGCCCTCACACGTACGCTCCCCCTAAAGCGTTGTCGTACCCTCACCTGGACCCTAAACCGTCCCCGTCCCCTAACCCTAACCCTAGCCCGAACCCTAACCCTAACCCTTCCCCGAAGCCTGACCCTCACCCGTCCCCTAATCCTAACCCGTACGCTGACACTAACCCGCGCCCTCACACGTACGCTCCCCCTAAAGCGTTGTCGTACCCTCACCTGGACCCTAAACCGTCCCCGTCCCCTAACCCTAAGCCTAGCCCGAACCCTAACCCTAACCCTTCCCCGAAGCCTGACCCTCACCCGTCCCCTAATCCTAACCCGTACGCTGACACTAACCCGCGCCCTCACACGTACGCTCCCCCTAAAGCGTTGTCGTACCCTCACCTGGACCCTAAACCGTCCCCGTCCCCTAACCCTAACCCTAGCCCGAACCCTAACCCTAACCCTTCCCCGAAGCCTGACCCTCACCCGTCCCCTAATCCTAACCCGTACGCTGACACTAACCCGCGCCCTCACACGTACGCTCCCCCTAAAGCGTTGTCGTACCCTCACCTGGACCCTAAACCGTCCCCGTCCCCTAACCCTAACCCTAGCCCGAACCCTAACCCTAACCCTTCCCCGAAGCCTGACCCTCACCCGTCCCCTAATCCTAACCCGTACGCTGACACTAACCCGCGCCCTCACACGTACGCTCCCCCTAAAGCGTTGTCGTACCCTCACCTGGACCCTAAACCGTCCCCGTCCCCTAACCCTAACCCTAGCCCGAACCCTAACCCTAACCCTTCCCCGAAGCCTGACCCTCACCCGTCCCCTAATCCTAACCCGTACGCTGACACTAACCCGGGCCCTCACACGTACGCTCCCCCTAAAGCGTTGTCGTACCCTCACCTGGACCCTAAACCGTCCCCGTCCCCTAACCCTAACCCTAGCCCGAACCCTAACCCTAACCCTGCCCCGAAGCCTGACCCTCACCCGTCCCCTAATCCTAACCCGTACGCTGACACTAACCCGCGCCCTCACACCTACGCTCCCCCTAAAGCGTTGTCGTACCCTCACCTGGACCCTAAACCGTCCCCGTCCCCTAACCCTAACCCTAGCCCGAACCCTAACCCTAACCCTTCCCCGAAGCCTGACCCTCACCCGTCCCCTAATCCTAACCCGTACGCTGACACTAACCCGCGCCCTCACACGTACGCTCCCCCTAAAGCGTTGTCGTACCCTCACCTGGACCCTAAACCGTCCCCGTCCCCTAACCCTAACCCTAGCCCGAACCCTAACCCTAACCCTTCCCCGAAGCCTGACCCTCACCCGTCCCCTAATCCTAACCCGTACGCTGACACTAACCCGCGCCCTCACACGTACGCTCCCCCTAAAGCGTTGTCGTACCCTCACCTGGACCCTAAACCGTCCCCGTCCCCTAACCCTAACCCTAGCCCGAACCCTAACCCTAACCCTTCCCCGAAGCCTGACCCTCACCCGTCCCCTAATCCTAACCCGTATGCTTGGCACTAACCCGCGCTCTCACACGTACGCTCCCCCTAAAGCGTTGTCGTGCCCTCACCTGGACCCTAAACCGTCCCCGTCCCCTAACCCTAACCCTAGCCCG
>NW_028132475.1:0-36988 GCF_964374135.1 Grampus griseus | reverse complement strand
ACCTGGACCCTAAACCGTCCCCGTCCCCTAACCCTAACCCTAGCCCGAACCCTAACCCTAACCCTTCCCCGAAAGCCTGACCCTCACCCGTCCCCTAATCCTAACCCGTACGCTGACACTGACCCGCGCCCTCACACGTACGCTCCCCCTAAAGCGTTGTCGTACCCTCACCTGGACCCTAAACCGTCCCCGTCCCCTAACCCTAACCCTAGCCCGAACCCTAACCCTAACCCTTCCCGAAGCCTGACCCTCACCCGTCCCCTAATCCTAACCCGTACGCTGACACTGACCCGCGCCCTCACACGTACGCTCCCCCTAAAGCGTTGTCGTACCCTCACCTGGACCCTAAACCGTCCCCGTCCCCTAACCCTAACCCTAGCCCGAACCCTAACCCTAACCCTTCCCCGAAGCCTGACCCTCACCCGTCCCCTAATCCTAACCCGTACGCTGACACTGACCCGCGCCCTCACACGTACGCTCCCCCTAAAGCGTTGTCGTACCCTCACCTGGACCCTAAACCGTCCCCGTCCCCTAACCCTAACCCTAGCCCGAACCCTAACCCTAACCCTTCCCCGAAGCCTGACCCTCACCCGTCCCCTAATCCTAACCCGTACGCTGACACTGACCCGCGCCCTCACACGTACGCTCCCCCTAAAGCGTTGTCGTACCCTCACCTGGACCCTAAACCGTCCCCGTCCCCGTCCCCTAACCCTAGCCCAAACCCTAACCCTAACCCTTCCCCGAAGCCTGACCCTCACCCGTCCCCTAATCCTAACCCGTACGCTGACACTGACCCGCGCCCTCACACGTACGCTCCCCCTAAAGCGTTGTCGTACCCTCACCTGGACCCTAAACCGTCCCCGTCCCCTAACCCTAACCCTAGCCCGAACCCTAACCCTAACCCTTCCCCGAAGCCTGACCCTCACCCGTCCCCTAATCCTAACCCGTACGCTGACACTGACCCGCGCCCTCACACGTACGCTCCCCCTAAAGCGTTGTCGTACCCTCACCTGGACCCTAAACCGTCCCCGTCCCCTAACCCTAACCCTCGCCCGAACCCTAACCCTAACCCTTCCCAGAAGCCTGACCCTCACCCGTCCCCTAATCCTAACCCGTACGCTGACACTGACCCGCGCCCTCACACGTACGCTCCCCCTAAAGCGTTGTCGTCCCCTCACCTGGACCCTAAACCGTCCCCGTCCCCTAACCCTAACCCTAGCCCGAACCCTAACCCTAACCCTTCCCCGAAGTCTGACCCTCACCCGTCCCCTAATCCTAACCCGTACGCTGACACTGACCCGCGCCCTCACACGTACGCTCCCCCTAAAGCGTTGTCGTCCCCTCACCTGGACCCTAAACCGTCCCCGTCCCCTAACCCTAACCCTAGCCCGAACCCTAACCCTAACCCTTCCCCGAAGCCTGACCCTCACCCGTCCCCTAATCCTAACCCGTACGCTGACACTGACCCGCGCCCTCACACGTACGCTCCCCCTAAAGCGTTGTCGTACCCTCACCTGGACCCTAAACCGTCCCCGTCCCCGTCCCCTAACCCTAGCCCAAACCCTAACCCTAACCCTTCCCCGAAGCCTGACCCTCACCCGTCCCCTAATCCTAACCCGTACGCTGACACTGACCCGCGCCCTCACACGTACGCTCCCCCTAAAGCGTTGTCGTCCCCTCACCTGGACCCTAAACCGTCCCCGTCCCCTAACCCTAACCCTAGCCCGAACCCTAACCCTAACCCTTCCCCGAAGCCTGACCCTCACCCGTCCCCTAATCCTAACCCGTACGCTGACACTGACCCGCGCCCTCACACGTACGCTCCCCCTAAAGCGTTGTCGTCCCCTCACCTGGACCCTAAACCGTCCCCGTCCCCTAACCCTAATCCTAGCCCGAACCCTAACCCTAACCCTTCCCCGAAGCCTGACCCTCACCCGTCCCCTAATCCTAACCCGTACGCTGACACTGACCCGCGCCCTCACACGTACGCTCCCCCTAAAGCGTTGTCGTACCCTCACCTGGACCCTAAACCGTCCCCGTCCCCTAACCCTAAACCTAGCCCGAACCCTAACCCTAACCCTTCCCCGAAGCCTGACCCTCACCCGTCCCCTAATCCTAACCCGTACGCTGACACTAACCCGCGCCCTCACACGTACGCTCCCCCTAAAGCGTTGTCGTACCCTCACCTGGACCCTAAACCGTCCCCGTCCCCTAACCCTAACCCTAGCCCGAACCCTAAACCTAAACCTTCCCCGAAGCCTGACCCTCACCCGTCCCCTAATCCTAACCCGTACGCTGACACTGACCCGCGCCCTCACACGTACGCTCCCCCTAAAGCGTTGTCGTACCCTCACCTGGACCCTAAACCGTTCCCGTCCCCTAACCCTAACCCTAGCCCGAACCCTAACCCTAACCCTTCCCCGAAGCCTGACCCTCACCCGTCCCCTAATCCTAACCCGTACGCTGACACTGACCCGCGCCCTCACACGTACGCTCCCCCTAAACCGTTGTCGTACCCTCACCTGGACCCTAAACCGTCCCCGTCCCCTAACCCTAACCTTAGCCCGAACCCTAACCCTAACCCTTCCCCGAAGCCTGACCCTCACCCGTCCCCTAATCCTAACCCGTACGCTGACACTGACCCGCGCCCTCACACGTACGCTCCCCCTAAAGCGTTGTCGTCCCCTCACCTGGACCCTAAACCGTCCCCGTCCCCTAACCCTAACCCTAGCCCGAACCCTAACCCTAACCCTTTCCCGAAGCCTGACCCTCACCCGTCCCCTAATCCTAACCCGTACGCTGACACTGACCCGCGCCATCACACGTACGCTCCCCCTAAAGCGTTGTCGTTCCCTCACCTGGACCCTAAACCGTCCCCGTCCCCTAACCCTAACCCTAGCCCGAACCCTAACCCTAACCCTTCCCCGAAGCCTGACCCTCACCCGTCCCCTAATCCTAACCCGTACGCTGACACTGACCCGCGCCCTCACACGTACGCTCCCCCTAAAGCGTTGTCGTACCCTCACCTGGACCCTAAACCGTCCCCGTCCCCTAACCCTAACCCTAGCCCGAACCCTAACCCTAACCCTTCCCCGAAGCCTGACCCTCACCCGTCCCCTAATCCTAACCCGTACGCTGACACTGACCCGCGCCCTCACACGTACGCTCCCCCTAAAGCGTTGTCGTCCCCTCACCTGGACCCTAAACCGTCCCCGTCCCCTAACCCTAACCCTAGCCCGAACCCTAACCCTAACCCTTCCCCGAAGCCTGACCCTCACCCGTCCCCTAATCCTAACCCGTACGCTGACACTGACCCGCGCCCTCACACGTACGCTCCCCCTAAAGCGTTGTCGTCCCCTCACCTGGACCCTAAACCGTCCCCGTCCCCTAACCCTAACCCTAGCCCGAACCCTAACCCTAACCCTTCCCCGAAGCCTGACCCTCACCCGTCCCCTAATCCTAACCCGTACGCTGACACTGACCCGCGTCCTCACACGTACGCTCCCCCTAAAGCGTTGTCATACCCTCACCTGGACCCTAAACCGTCCCCGTCCCTTAACCCTAACCCTAGCCCGAACCCTAACCCTAACCCTTCCCCGAAGCCTGACCCTCACCCGTCCCCTAATCCTAACCCGTACGCTGACACTGACCCGCGCCCTCACACGTACGCTCCCCCTAAAGCGTTGTCGTACCCTCACCTGGACCCTAAACCGTCCCCGTCCCCTAACCCTAACCCTAGCCCGAACCCTAACCCTAACCCTTCCCGAAGCCTGACCCTCACCCGTCCCCTAATCCTAACCCGTACGCTGACACTGACCCGCGCCCTCACACGTACGCTCCCCCTAAAGCGTTGTCGTACCCTCACCTGGACCCTAAACCGTCCCCGTCCCCTAACCCTAAACCTAGCCCGAACCCTAACCCTAACCCTTCCCCGAAGCCTGACCCTCACCCGTCCCCTAATCCTAACCCGTACGCTGACACTAACCCGCGCCCTCACACGTACGCTCCCCCTAAAGCGTTGTCGTACCCTCACCTGGACCCTAAACCGTCCCCGTCCCCTAACCCTAACCCTAGCCCGAACCCTAAACCTAAACCTTCCCCGAAGCCTGACCCTCACCCGTCCCCTAATCCTAACCCGTACGCTGACACTGACCCGCGCCCTCACACGTACGCTCCCCCTAAAGCGTTGTCGTACCCTCACCTGGACCCTAAACCGTCCCCGTCCCCTAACCCTAACCCTAGCCCGAACCCTAACCCTAACCCTTCCCCGAAGCCTGACCCTCACCCGTCCCCTAATCCTAACCCGTACGCTGACACTGACCCGCGCCCTCACACGTACGCTCCCCCTAAAGCTTTGTCGTACCCTCACCTGGACCCTAAACCGTCCCCGTCCCCTAACCCTAACCCTAGCCCGAACCCTAACCCTAACCCTTCCCCGAAGCCTGACCCTCACCCGTCCCCTAATCCTAACCCGTACGCTGACACTGACCCGCGCCCTCACACGTACGCTCCCCCTAAAGCGTTGTCGTACCCTCACCTGGACCCTAAACCGTCCCCGTCCCCGTCCCCTAACCCTAGCCCAAACCCTAACCCTAACCCTTCCCCGAAGCCTGACCCTCACCCGTCCCCTAATCCTAACCCGTACGCTGACACTGACCCGCGCCCTCACACGTACGCTCCCCCTAAAGCGTTGTCGTACCCTCACCTGGACCCTAAACCGTCCCCGTCCCCTAACCCTAACCCTAGCCCGAACCCTAACCCTAACCCTTCCCCGAAGCCTGACCCTCACCCGTCCCCTAATCCTAACCCGTACGCTGACACTGACCCGCGCCCTCACACGTACGCTCCCCCTAAAGCGTTGTCGTACCCTCACCTGGACCCTAAACCGTCCCCGTCCCCTAACCCTAACCCTAGCCCGAACCCTAACCCTAACCCTTCCCCGAAGCCTGACCCTCACCCGTCCCCTAATCCTAACCCGTACGCTGACACTGACCCGCGCCCTCACACGTACGCTCCCCCTAAAGCGTTGTCGTACCCTCACCTGGACCCTAAACCGTCCCCGTCCCCTAACCCTAACCCTAGCCCGAACCCTAACCCTAACCCTTCCCCGAAGCCTGACCCTCACCCGTCCCCTAATCCTAACCCGTACGCTGACACTGACCCGCGCCCTCACACGTACGCTCCCCCTAAAGCGTTGTCGTACCCTCACCTGGACCCTAAACCGTCCCCGTCCCCTAACCCTAACCCTAGCCCGAACCCTAACCCTAACCCTTCCCCGAAACCTGACCCTCACCCGTCCCCTAATCCTAACCCGTACGCTGACACTGACCCGCGCCCTCACACGTACGCTCCCCCTAAAGCGTTGTCGTACCCTCACCTGGACCCTAAACCGTCCCCGTCCCCTAACCCTAACCCTAGCCCGAACCCTAAACCTAAACCTTCCCCGAAGCCTGACCCTCACCCGTCCCCTAATCCTAACCCGTACGCTGACACTGACCCGCGCCCTCACACGTACGCTCCCCCTAAAGCGTTGTCGTACCCTCACCTGGACCCTAAACCGTCCCCGTCCCCTAACCCTAACCCTAGCCCGAACCCTAACCCTAACCCTTCCCCGAAACCTGACCCTCACCCGTCCCCTAATCCTAACCCGTACGCTGACACTGACCCGCGCCCTCACACGTACGCTCCCCCTAAAGCGTTGTCGTACCCTCACCTGGACCCTAAACCGTCCCCGTCCCCTAACCCTAACCCTAGCCCGAACCCTAAACCTAAACCTTCCCCGAAGCCTGACCCTCACCCGTCCCCTAATCCTAACCCGTACGCTGACACTGACCCGCGCCCTCACACGTACGCTCCCCCTAAAGCGTTGTCGTACCCTCACCTGGACCCTAAACCGTCCCCGTCCCCTAACCCTAACCCTAGCCCGAACCCTAACCCTAACCCTTCCCCGAAGCCTGACCCTCACCCGTCCCCTAATCCTAACCCGTACGCTGACACTGACCCGCGCCCTCACACGTACGCTCCCCCTAAAGCGTTGTCGTACCCTCACCTGGACCCTAAACCGTCCCCGTCCCCTAACCCTAACCCTAGCCCGAACCCTAACCCTAACCCTTCCCCGAAGCCTGACCCTCACCCGTCCCCTAATCCTAACCCGTACGCTGACACTGACCCGCGCCCTCACACGTACGCTCCCCCTAAAGCGTTGTCGTACCCTCACCTGGACCCTAAACCGTCCCCGTCCCCGTCCCCTAACCCTAGCCCAAACCCTAACCCTAACCCTTCCCCGAAGCCTGACCCTCACCCGTCCCCTAATCCTAACCCGTACGCTGACACTGACCCGCGCCCTCACACGTACGCTCCCCCTAAAGCGTTGTCGTACCCTCACCTGGACCCTAAACCGTCCCCGTCCCCTAACCCTAACCCTAGCCCGAACCCTAACCCTAACCCTTCCCCGAAGCCTGACCCTCACCCGTCCCCTAATCCTAACCCGTACGCTGACACTGACCCGCGCCCTCACACGTACGCTCCCCCTAAAGCGTTGTCGTACCCTCACCTGGACCCTAAACCGTCCCCGTCCCCTAACCCTAACCCTCGCCCGAACCCTAACCCTAACCCTTCCCAGAAGCCTGACCCTCACCCGTCCCCTAATCCTAACCCGTACGCTGACACTGACCCGCGCCCTCACACGTACGCTCCCCCTAAAGCGTTGTCGTCCCCTCACCTGGACCCTAAACCGTCCCCGTCCCCTAACCCTAACCCTAGCCCGAACCCTAACCCTAACCCTTCCCCGAAGTCTGACCCTCACCCGTCCCCTAATCCTAACCCGTACGCTGACACTGACCCGCGCCCTCACACGTACGCTCCCCCTAAAGCGTTGTCGTCCCCTCACCTGGACCCTAAACCGTCCCCGTCCCCTAACCCTAACCCTAGCCCGAACCCTAACCCTAACCCTTCCCCGAAGCCTGACCCTCACCCGTCCCCTAATCCTAACCCGTACGCTGACACTGACCCGCGCCCTCACACGTACGCTCCCCCTAAAGCGTTGTCGTACCCTCACCTGGACCCTAAACCGTCCCCGTCCCCGTCCCCTAACCCTAGCCCAAACCCTAACCCTAACCCTTCCCCGAAGCCTGACCCTCACCCGTCCCCTAATCCTAACCCGTACGCTGACACTGACCCGCGCCCTCACACGTACGCTCCCCCTAAAGCGTTGTCGTCCCCTCACCTGGACCCTAAACCGTCCCCGTCCCCTAACCCTAACCCTAGCCCGAACCCTAACCCTAACCCTTCCCCGAAGCCTGACCCTCACCCGTCCCCTAATCCTAACCCGTACGCTGACACTGACCCGCGCCCTCACACGTACGCTCCCCCTAAAGCGTTGTCGTCCCCTCACCTGGACCCTAAACCGTCCCCGTCCCCTAACCCTAATCCTAGCCCGAACCCTAACCCTAACCCTTCCCCGAAGCCTGACCCTCACCCGTCCCCTAATCCTAACCCGTACGCTGACACTGACCCGCGCCCTCACACGTACGCTCCCCCTAAAGCGTTGTCGTACCCTCACCTGGACCCTAAACCGTCCCCGTCCCCTAACCCTAAACCTAGCCCGAACCCTAACCCTAACCCTTCCCCGAAGCCTGACCCTCACCCGTCCCCTAATCCTAACCCGTACGCTGACACTAACCCGCGCCCTCACACGTACGCTCCCCCTAAAGCGTTGTCGTACCCTCACCTGGACCCTAAACCGTCCCCGTCCCCTAACCCTAACCCTAGCCCGAACCCTAAACCTAAACCTTCCCCGAAGCCTGACCCTCACCCGTCCCCTAATCCTAACCCGTACGCTGACACTGACCCGCGCCCTCACACGTACGCTCCCCCTAAAGCGTTGTCGTACCCTCACCTGGACCCTAAACCGTTCCCGTCCCCTAACCCTAACCCTAGCCCGAACCCTAACCCTAACCCTTCCCCGAAGCCTGACCCTCACCCGTCCCCTAATCCTAACCCGTACGCTGACACTGACCCGCGCCCTCACACGTACGCTCCCCCTAAACCGTTGTCGTACCCTCACCTGGACCCTAAACCGTCCCCGTCCCCTAACCCTAACCTTAGCCCGAACCCTAACCCTAACCCTTCCCCGAAGCCTGACCCTCACCCGTCCCCTAATCCTAACCCGTACGCTGACACTGACCCGCGCCCTCACACGTACGCTCCCCCTAAAGCGTTGTCGTCCCCTCACCTGGACCCTAAACCGTCCCCGTCCCCTAACCCTAACCCTAGCCCGAACCCTAACCCTAACCCTTTCCCGAAGCCTGACCCTCACCCGTCCCCTAATCCTAACCCGTACGCTGACACTGACCCGCGCCATCACACGTACGCTCCCCCTAAAGCGTTGTCGTTCCCTCACCTGGACCCTAAACCGTCCCCGTCCCCTAACCCTAACCCTAGCCCGAACCCTAACCCTAACCCTTCCCCGAAGCCTGACCCTCACCCGTCCCCTAATCCTAACCCGTACGCTGACACTGACCCGCGCCCTCACACGTACGCTCCCCCTAAAGCGTTGTCGTACCCTCACCTGGACCCTAAACCGTCCCCGTCCCCTAACCCTAACCCTAGCCCGAACCCTAACCCTAACCCTTCCCCGAAGCCTGACCCTCACCCGTCCCCTAATCCTAACCCGTACGCTGACACTGACCCGCGCCCTCACACGTACGCTCCCCCTAAAGCGTTGTCGTCCCCTCACCTGGACCCTAAACCGTCCCCGTCCCCTAACCCTAACCCTAGCCCGAACCCTAACCCTAACCCTTCCCCGAAGCCTGACCCTCACCCGTCCCCTAATCCTAACCCGTACGCTGACACTGACCCGCGCCCTCACACGTACGCTCCCCCTAAAGCGTTGTCGTCCCCTCACCTGGACCCTAAACCGTCCCCGTCCCCTAACCCTAACCCTAGCCCGAACCCTAACCCTAACCCTTCCCCGAAGCCTGACCCTCACCCGTCCCCTAATCCTAACCCGTACGCTGACACTGACCCGCGTCCTCACACGTACGCTCCCCCTAAAGCGTTGTCATACCCTCACCTGGACCCTAAACCGTCCCCGTCCCTTAACCCTAACCCTAGCCCGAACCCTAACCCTAACCCTTCCCCGAAGCCTGACCCTCACCCGTCCCCTAATCCTAACCCGTACGCTGACACTGACCCGCGCCCTCACACGTACGCTCCCCCTAAAGCGTTGTCGTACCCTCACCTGGACCCTAAACCGTCCCCGTCCCCTAACCCTAACCCTAGCCCGAACCCTAACCCTAACCCTTCCCGAAGCCTGACCCTCACCCGTCCCCTAATCCTAACCCGTACGCTGACACTGACCCGCGCCCTCACACGTACGCTCCCCCTAAAGCGTTGTCGTACCCTCACCTGGACCCTAAACCGTCCCCGTCCCCTAACCCTAAACCTAGCCCGAACCCTAACCCTAACCCTTCCCCGAAGCCTGACCCTCACCCGTCCCCTAATCCTAACCCGTACGCTGACACTAACCCGCGCCCTCACACGTACGCTCCCCCTAAAGCGTTGTCGTACCCTCACCTGGACCCTAAACCGTCCCCGTCCCCTAACCCTAACCCTAGCCCGAACCCTAAACCTAAACCTTCCCCGAAGCCTGACCCTCACCCGTCCCCTAATCCTAACCCGTACGCTGACACTGACCCGCGCCCTCACACGTACGCTCCCCCTAAAGCGTTGTCGTACCCTCACCTGGACCCTAAACCGTCCCCGTCCCCTAACCCTAACCCTAGCCCGAACCCTAACCCTAACCCTTCCCCGAAGCCTGACCCTCACCCGTCCCCTAATCCTAACCCGTACGCTGACACTGACCCGCGCCCTCACACGTACGCTCCCCCTAAAGCTTTGTCGTACCCTCACCTGGACCCTAAACCGTCCCCGTCCCCTAACCCTAACCCTAGCCCGAACCCTAACCCTAACCCTTCCCCGAAGCCTGACCCTCACCCGTCCCCTAATCCTAACCCGTACGCTGACACTGACCCGCGCCCTCACACGTACGCTCCCCCTAAAGCGTTGTCGTACCCTCACCTGGACCCTAAACCGTCCCCGTCCCCGTCCCCTAACCCTAGCCCAAACCCTAACCCTAACCCTTCCCCGAAGCCTGACCCTCACCCGTCCCCTAATCCTAACCCGTACGCTGACACTGACCCGCGCCCTCACACGTACGCTCCCCCTAAAGCGTTGTCGTACCCTCACCTGGACCCTAAACCGTCCCCGTCCCCTAACCCTAACCCTAGCCCGAACCCTAACCCTAACCCTTCCCCGAAGCCTGACCCTCACCCGTCCCCTAATCCTAACCCGTACGCTGACACTGACCCGCGCCCTCACACGTACGCTCCCCCTAAAGCGTTGTCGTACCCTCACCTGGACCCTAAACCGTCCCCGTCCCCTAACCCTAACCCTAGCCCGAACCCTAACCCTAACCCTTCCCCGAAGCCTGACCCTCACCCGTCCCCTAATCCTAACCCGTACGCTGACACTGACCCGCGCCCTCACACGTACGCTCCCCCTAAAGCGTTGTCGTACCCTCACCTGGACCCTAAACCGTCCCCGTCCCCTAACCCTAACCCTAGCCCGAACCCTAACCCTAACCCTTCCCCGAAGCCTGACCCTCACCCGTCCCCTAATCCTAACCCGTACGCTGACACTGACCCGCGCCCTCACACGTACGCTCCCCCTAAAGCGTTGTCGTACCCTCACCTGGACCCTAAACCGTCCCCGTCCCCTAACCCTAACCCTAGCCCGAACCCTAACCCTAACCCTTCCCCGAAACCTGACCCTCACCCGTCCCCTAATCCTAACCCGTACGCTGACACTGACCCGCGCCCTCACACGTACGCTCCCCCTAAAGCGTTGTCGTACCCTCACCTGGACCCTAAACCGTCCCCGTCCCCTAACCCTAACCCTAGCCCGAACCCTAAACCTAAACCTTCCCCGAAGCCTGACCCTCACCCGTCCCCTAATCCTAACCCGTACGCTGACACTGACCCGCGCCCTCACACGTACGCTCCCCCTAAAGCGTTGTCGTACCCTCACCTGGACCCTAAACCGTCCCCGTCCCCTAACCCTAACCCTAGCCCGAACCCTAACCCTAACGCTTCCCCGAAGCCTGACCCTCACCCGTCCCCTAATCCTAACCCGTACGCTGACACTGACCCGCGCCCTCACACGTACGCTCCCCCTAAAGCGTTGTCGTACCCTCACCTGGACCCTAAACCGTCCCCGTCCCCTAACCCTAACCCTAGCCCGAACCCTAACCCTAACCCTTCCCCGAAGCCTGACCCTCACCCGTCCCCTAATCCTAACCCGTACGCTGACACTGACCCGCGCCCTCACACGTACGCTCCCCCTAAAGCGTTGTCGTACCCTCACCTGGACCCTAAACCGTCCCCGTCCCCGTCCCCTAACCCTAGCCCGAACCCTAACCCTAACCCTTCCCCGAAGCCTGACCCTCACCCGTCCCCTAAATCTAACCCGTACGCTGACACTGACCCGCGCCCTCACACGTACGCTCCCCCTAAAGCGTTGTCGTACCCTCACCTGGACCCTAAACCGTCCCCGTCCCCTAACCCTAACCCTCGCCCGAACCCTATCCCTAACCCTTCCCCGAAGCCTGACCCTCACCCGTCCCCTAATCCTAACCCGTACGCTGACACTGACCCGCGCCCTCACACGTACGCTCCCCCTAAAGCGTTGTCGTCCCCTCACCTGGACCCTAAACCGTCCCCGTCCCCTAACCCTAACCCTAGCCCGAACCCTAACCCTAACCCTTCCCCGAAGTCTGACCCTCACCCGTCCCCTAATCCTAACCCGTACGCTGACACTGACCCGCGCCCTCACACGTACGCTCCCCCTAAAGCGTTGTCGTCCCCTCACCTGGACCCTAAACCGTCCCCGTCCCCTAACCCTAACCCTAGCCCGAACCCTAACCCTAACCCTTCCCCGAAGCCTGACCCTCACCCGTCCCCTAATCCTAACCCGTACGCTGACACTGACCCGCGCCCTCACACGTACGCTCCCCCTAAAGCGTTGTCGTACCCTCACCTGGACCCTAAACCGTCCCCGTCCCCGTCCCCTAACCCTAGCCCAAACCCTAACCCTAACCCTTCCCCGAAGCCTGACCCTCACCCGTCCCCTAATCCTAACCCGTACGCTGACACTGACCCGCGCCCTCACACGTACGCTCCCCCTAAAGCGTTGTCGTCCCCTCACCTGGACCCTAAACCGTCCCCGTCCCCTAACCCTAACCCTAGCCCGAACCCTAACCCTAACCCTTCCCCGAAGCCTGACCCTCACCCGTCCCCTAATCCTAACCCGTACGCTGACACTGACCCGCGCCCTCACACGTACGCTCCCCCTAAAGCGTTGTCGTCCCCTCACCTGGACCCTAAACCGTCCCCGTCCCCTAACCCTAATCCTAGCCCGAACCCTAACCCTAACCCTTCCCCGAAGCCTGACCCTCACCCGTCCCCTAATCCTAACCCGTACGCTGACACTGACCCGCGCCCTCACACGTACGCTCCCCCTAAAGCGTTGTCGTACCCTCACCTGGACCCTAAACCGTCCCCGTCCCCTAACACTAAACCTAGCCCGAACCCTAACCCTAACCCTTCCCCGAAGCCTGACCCTCACCCGTCCCCTAATCCTAACCCGTACGCTGACACTAACCCGCGCCCTCACACGTACGCTCCCCCTAAAGCGTTGTCGTACCCTCACCTGGACCCTAAACCGTCCCCGTCCCCTAACCCTAACCCTAGCCCGAACCCTAAACCTAAACCTTCCCCGAAGCCTGACCCTCACCCGTCCCCTAATCCTAACCCGTACGCTGACACTGACCCGCGCCCTCACACGTACGCTCCCCCTAAAGCGTTGTCGTACCCTCACCTGGACCCTAAACCGTCCCCGTCCCCTAACCCTAACCCTAGCCCGAACCCTAACCCTAACCCTTCCCCGAAGCCTGACCCTCACCCGTCCCCTAATCCTAACCCGTACGCTGACACTGACCCGCGCCCTCACACGTACGCTCCCCCTAAACCGTTGTCGTACCCTCACCTGGACCCTAAACCGTCCCCGTCCCCTAACCCTAACCTTAGCCCGAACCCTAACCCTAACCCTTCCCCGAAGCCTGACCCTCACCCGTCCCCTAATCCTAACCCGTACGCTGACACTGACCCGCGCCCTCACACGTACGCTCCCCCTAAAGCGTTGTCGTACCCTCACCTGGACCCTAAACCGTCCCCGTCCCCTAACCCTAACCCTAGCCCGAACCCTAACCCTAACCCTTTCCCGAAGCCTGACCCTCACCCGTCCCCTAATCCTAACCCGTACGCTGACACTGACCCGCGCCATCACACGTACGCTCCCCCTAAAGCGTTGTCGTTCCCTCACCTGGACCCTAAACCGTCCCCGTCCCCTAACCCTAACCCTAGCCCGAACCCTAACCCTAACCCTTCCCCGAAGCCTGACCCTCACCCGTCCCCTAATCCTAACCCGTACGCTGACACTGACCCGCGCCCTCACACGTACGCTCCCCCTAAAGCGTTGTCGTACCCTCACCTGGACCCTAAACCGTCCCCGTCCCCTAACCCTAACCCTAGCCCGAACCCTAACCCTAACCCTTCCCCGAAGCCTGACCCTCACCCGTCCCCTAATCCTAACCCGTACGCTGACACTGACCCGCGCCCTCACACGTACGCTCCCCCTAAAGCGTTGTCGTCCCCTCACCTGGACCCTAAACCGTCCCCGTCCCCTAACCCTAACCCTAGCCCGAACCCTAACCCTAACCCTTCCCCGAAGCCTGACCCTCACCCGTCCCCTAATCCTAACCCGTACGCTGACACTGACCCGCGCCCTCACACGTACGCTCCCCCTAAAGCGTTGTCGTCCCCTCACCTGGACCCTAAACCGTCCCCGTCCCCTAACCCTAACCCTAGCCCGAACCCTAACCCTAACCCTTCCCCGAAGCCTGACACTCACCCGTCCCCTAATCCTAACCCGTACGCTGACACTGACCCGCGCCCTCACACGTACGCTCCCCCTAAAGCGTTGTCATACCCTCACCTGGACCCTAAACCGTCCCCGTCCCTTAACCCTAACCCTAGCCCGAACCCTAACCCTAACCCTTCCCCGAAGCCTGACCCTCACCCGTCCCCTAATCCTAACCCGTACGCTGACACTGACCCGCGCCCTCACACGTACGCTCCCCCTAAAGCGTTGTCGTACCCTCACCTGGACCCTAAACCGTCCCCGTCCCCTAACCCTAACCCTAGCCCGAACCCTAACCCTAACCCTTCCCGAAGCCTGACCCTCACCCGTCCCCTAATCCTAACCCGTACGCTGACACTGACCCGCGCCCTCACACGTACGCTCCCCCTAAAGCGTTGTCGTACCCTCACCTGGACCCTAAACCGTCCCCGTCCCCTAACCCTAAACCTAGCCCGAACCCTAACCCTAACCCTTCCCCGAAGCCTGACCCTCACCCGTCCCCTAATCCTAACCCGTACGCTGACACTAACCCGCGCCCTCACACGTACGCTCCCCCTAAAGCGTTGTCGTACCCTCACCTGGACCCTAAACCGTCCCCGTCCCCTAACCCTAACCCTAGCCCGAACCCTAAACCTAAACCTTCCCCGAAGCCTGACCCTCACCCGTCCCCTAATCCTAACCCGTACGCTGACACTGACCCGCGCCCTCACACGTACGCTCCCCCTAAAGCGTTGTCGTACCCTCACCTGGACCCTAAACCGTCCCCGTCCCCTAACCCTAACCCTAGCCCGAACCCTAACCCTAACCCTTCCCCGAAGCCTGACCCTCACCCGTCCCCTAATCCTAACCCGTACGCTGACACTGACCCGCGCCCTCACACGTACGCTCCCCCTAAAGCTTTGTCGTACCCTCACCTGGACCCTAAACCGTCCCCGTCCCCTAACCCTAACCCTAGCCCGAACCCTAACCCTAACCCTTCCCCGAAGCCTGACCCTCACCCGTCCCCTAATCCTAACCCGTACGCTGACACTGACCCGCGCCCTCACACGTACGCTCCCCCTAAAGCGTTGTCGTACCCTCACCTGGACCCTAAACCGTCCCCGTCCCCGTCACCTAACCCTAGCCCAAACCCTAACCCTAACCCTTCCCCGAAGCCTGACCCTCACCCGTCCCCTAATCCTAACCCGTACGCTGACACTGACCCGCGCCCTCACACGTACGCTCCCCCTAAAGCGTTGTCGTACCCTCACCTGGACCCTAAACCGTCCCCGTCCCCTAACCCTAACCCTAGCCCGAACCCTAACCCTAACCCTTCCCCGAAGCCTGACCCTCACCCGTCCCCTAATCCTAACCCGTACGCTGACACTGACCCGCGCCCTCACACGTACGCTCCCCCTAAAGCGTTGTCGTACCCTCACCTGGACCCTAAACCGTCCCCGTCCCCTAACCCTAACCCTAGCCCGAACCCTAACCCTAACCCTTCCCCGAAGCCTGACCCTCACCCGTCCCCTAATCCTAACCCGTACGCTGACACTGACCCGCGCCCTCACACGTACGCTCCCCCTAAAGCGTTGTCGTACCCTCACCTGGACCCTAAACCGTCCTCGTCCCCTAACCCTAACCCTAGCCCGAACCCTAACCCTAACCCTTCCCCGAAGCCTGACCCTCACCCGTCCCCTAATCCTAACCCGTACGCTGACACTGACCCGCGCCCTCACACGTACGCTCCCCCTAAAGCGTTGTCGTACCCTCACCTGGACCCTAAACCGTCCCCGTCCCCTAACCCTAACCCTAGCCCGAACCCTAACCCTAACCCTTCCCCGAAACCTGACCCTCACCCGTCCCCTAATCCTAACCCGTACGCTGACACTGACCCGCGCCCTCACACGTACGCTCCCCCTAAAGCGTTGTCGTACCCTCACCTGGACCCTAAACCGTCCCCGTCCCCTAACCCTAACCCTAGCCCGAACCCTAAACCTAAACCTTCCCCGAAGCCTGACCCTCACCCGTCCCCTAATCCTAACCCGTACGCTGACACTGACCCGCGCCCTCACACGTACGCTCCCCCTAAAGCGTTGTCGTACCCTCACCTGGACCCTAAACCGTCCCCGTCCCCTAACCCTAACCCTAGCCCGAACCCTAACCCTAACCCTTCCCCGAAGCCTGACCCTCACCCGTCCCCTAATCCTAACCCGTACGCTGACACTGACCCGCGCCCTCACACGTACGCTCCCCCTAAAGCGTTGTCGTCCCCTCACCTGGACCCTAAACCGTCCCCGTCCCCTAACCCTAACCCTAGCCCGAACCCTAACCCTAACCCTTCCCCGAAGCCTGACCCTCACCCGTCCCCTAATCCTAACCCGTACGCTGACACTGACCCGCGCCCTCACACGTACGCTCCCCCTAAACCGTTGTCGTACCCTCACCTGGACCCTAAACCGTCCCCGTCCCCGTCCCCTAACCCTAGCCCAAACCCTAACCCTAACCCTTCCCCGAAGCCTGACCCTCACCCGTCCCCTAATCCTAACCCGTACGCTGACACTGACCCGCGCCCTCACACGTACGCTCCCCCTAAAGCGTTGTCGTACCCTCACCTGGACCCTAAACCGTCCCCGTCCCCTAACCCTAACCCTAGCCCGAACCCTAACCCTAACCCTTCCCCGAAGCCTGACCCTCACCCGTCCCCTAAATCTAACCCGTACGCTGACACTGACCCGCGCCCTCACACGTACGCTCCCCCTAAAGCGTTGTCGTACCCTCACCTGGACCCTAAACCGTCCCCGTCCCCTAACCCTAACCCTCGCCCGAACCCTAACCCTAACCCTTCCCCGAAGCCTGACCCTCACCCGTCCCCTAATCCTAACCCGTACGCTGACACTGACCCGCGCCCTCACACGTACGCTCCCCCTAAAGCGTTGTCGTCCCCTCACCTGGACCCTAAACCGTCCCCGTCCCCTAACCCTAACCCTAGCCCGAACCCTAACCCTAACCCTTCCCCGAAGTCTGACCCTCACCCGTCCCCTAATCCTAACCCGTACGCTGACACTGACCCGCGCCCTCACACGTACGCTCCCCCTAAAGCGTTGTCGTCCCCTCACCTGGACCCTAAACCGTCCCCGTCCCCTAACCCTAACCCTAGCCCGAACCCTAACCCTAACCCTTCCCCGAAGCCTGACCCTCACCCGTCCCCTAATCCTAACCCGTACGCTGACACTGACCCGCGCCCTCACACGTACGCTCCCCCTAAAGCGTTGTCGTACCCTCACCTGGACCCTAAACCGTCCCCGTCCCCGTCCCCTAACCCTAGCCCAAACCCTAACCCTAACCCTTCCCCGAAGCCTGACCCTCACCCGTCCCCTAATCCTAACCCGTACGCTGACACTGACCCGCGCCCTCACACGTACGCTCCCCCTAAAGCGTTGTCGTCCCCTCACCTGGACCCTAAACCGTCCCCGTCCCCTAACCCTAACCCTAGCCCGAACCCTAACCCTAACCCTTCCCCGAAGCCTGACCCTCACCCGTCCCCTAATCCTAACCCGTACGCTGACACTGACCCGCGCCCTCACACGTACGCTCCCCCTAAAGCGTTGTCGTCCCCTCACCTGGACCCTAAACCGTCCCCGTCCCCTAACCCTAATCCTAGCCCGAACCCTAACCCTAACCCTTCCCCGAAGCCTGACCCTCACCCGTCCCCTAATCCTAACCCGTACGCTGACACTGACCCGCGCCCTCACACGTACGCTCCCCCTAAAGCGTTGTCGTACCCTCACCTGGACCCTAAACCGTCCCCGTCCCCTAACCCTAAACCTAGCCCGAACCCTAACCCTAACCCTTCCCCGAAGCCTGACCCTCACCCGTCCCCTAATCCTAACCCGTACGCTGACACTAACCCGCGCCCTCACACGTACGCTCCCCCTAAAGCGTTGTCGTACCCTCACCTGGACCCTAAACCGTCCCCGTCCCCTAACCCTAACCCTAGCCCGAACCCTAAACCTAAACCTTCCCCGAAGCCTGACCCTCACCCGTCCCCTAATCCTAACCCGTACGCTGACACTGACCCGCGCCCTCACACGTACGCTCCCCCTAAAGCGTTGTCGTACCCTCACCTGGACCCTAAACCGTCCCCGTCCCCTAACCCTAACCCTAGCCCGAACCCTAACCCTAACCCTTCCCCGAAGCCTGACCCTCACCCGTCCCCTAATCCTAACCCGTACGCTGACACTGACCCGCGCCCTCACACGTACGCTCCCCCTAAAGCTTTGTCGTACCCTCACCTGGACCCTAAACCGTCCCCGTCCCCTAACCCTAACCCTAGCCCGAACCCTAACCCTAACCCTTCCCCGAAGCCTGACCCTCACCCGTCCCCTAATCCTAACCCGTACGCTGACACTGACCCGCGCCCTCACACGTACGCTCCCCCTAAAGCGTTGTCGTACCCTCACCTGGACCCTAAACCGTCCCCGTCCCCGTCCCCTAACCCTAGCCCAAACCCTAACCCTAACCCTTCCCCGAAGCCTGACCCTCACCCGTCCCCTAATCCTAACCCGTACGCTGACACTGACCCGCGCCCTCACACGTACGCTCCCCCTAAAGCGTTGTCGTACCCTCACCTGGACCCTAAACCGTCCCCGTCCCCTAACCCTAACCCTAGCCCGAACCCTAACCCTAACCCTTCCCCGAAGCCTGACCCTCACCCGTCCCCTAATCCTAACCCGTACGCTGACACTGACCCGCGCCCTCACACGTACGCTCCCCCTAAAGCGTTGTCGTACCCTCACCTGGACCCTAAACCGTCCCCGTCCCCTAACCCTAACCCTAGCCCGAACCCTAACCCTAACCCTTCCCCGAAGCCTGACCCTCACCCGTCCCCTAATCCTAACCCGTACGCTGACACTGACCCGCGCCCTCACACGTACGCTCCCCCTAAAGCGTTGTCGTACCATCACCTGGACCCTAAACCGTCCCCGTCCCCTAACCCTAACCCTAGCCCGAACCCTAACCCTAACCCTTTCCCGAAGCCTGACCCTCACCCGTCCCCTAATCCTAACCCGTACGCTGACACTGACCCGCGCCCTCACACGTACGCTCCCCCTAAAGCGTTGTCGTACCCTCACCTGGACCCTAAACCGTCCCCGTCCCCTAACCCTAACCCTAGCCCGAACCCTAACCCTAACCCTTCCCCGAAACCTGACCCTCACCCGTCCCCTAATCCTAACCCGTACGCTGACACTGACACGCGCCCTCACACGTACGCTCCCCCTAAAGCGTTGTCGTACCCTCACCTGGACCCTAAACCGTCCCCGTCCCCTAACCCTAACCCTAGCCCGAACCCTAAACCTAAACCTTCCCCGTAGCCTGACCCTCACCCGTCCCCTAATCCTAACCCGTACGCTGACACTGACCCGCGCCCTCACACGTACGCTCCCCCTAAAGCGTTGTCGTACCCTCACCTGGACCCTAAACCGTCCCCGTCCCCTAACCCTAACCCTAGCCCGAACCCTAACCCTAACCCTTCCCCGAAGCCTGACCCTCACCCGTCCCCTAATCCTAACCCGTACGCTGACACTGACCCGCGCCCTCACACGTACGCTCCCCCTAAAGCGTTGTCGTACCCTCACCTGGACCCTAAACCGTCCCCGTCCCCTAACCCTAACCCTAGCCCGAACCCTAACCCTAACCCTTCCCCGAAACCTGACCCTCACCCGTCCCCTAATCCTAACCCGTACGCTGACACTGACCCGCGCCCTCACACGTACGCTCCCCCTAAAGCGTTGTCGTACCCTCACCTGGACCCTAAACCGTCCCCGTCCCCTAACCCTAACCCTAGCCCGAACCCTAAACCTAAACCTTCCCCGAAGCCTGACCCTCACCCGTCCCCTAATCCTAACCCGTACGCTGACACTGACCCGCGCCCTCACACGTACGCTCCCCCTAAAGCGTTGTCGTACCCTCACCTGGACCCTAAACCGTCCCCGTCCCCTAACCCTAACCCTAGCCCGAACCCTAACCCTAACCCTTCCCCGAAGCCTGACCCTCACCCGTCCCCTAATCCTAACCCGTACGCTGACACTGACCCGCGCCCTCACACGTACGCTCCCCCTAAAGCGTTGTCGTACCCTCACCTGGACCCTAAACCGTCCCCGTCCCCTAACCCTAACCCTAGCCCGAACCCTAACCCTAACCCTTCCCCGAAGCCTGACCCTCACCCGTCCCCTAATCCTAACCCGTACGCTGACACTGACCCGCGCCCTCACACGTACGCTCCCCCTAAAGCGTTGTCGTACCCTCACCTGGACCCTAAACCGTCCCCGTCCCCGTCCCCTAACCCTAGCCCAAACCCTAACCCTAACCCTTCCCCGAAGCCTGACCCTCACCCGTCCCCTAATCCTAACCCGTACGCTGACACTGACCCGCGCCCTCACACGTACGCTCCCCCTAAAGCGTTGTCGTACCCTCACCTGGACCCTAAACCGTCCCCGTCCCCTAACCCTAACCCTAGCCCGAACCCTAACCCTAACCCTTCCCCGAAGCCTGACCCTCACCCGTCCCCTAAATCTAACCCGTACGCTGACACTGACCCGCGCCCTCACACGTACGCTCCCCCTAAAGCGTTGTCGTACCCTCACCTGGACCCTAAACCGTCCCCGTCCCCTAACCCTAACCCTCGCCCGAACCCTAACCCTAACCCTTCCCCGAAGCCTGACCCTCACCCGTCCCCTAATCCTAACCCGTACGCTGACACTGACCCGCGCCCTCACACGTACGCTCCCCCTAAAGCGTTGTCGTCCCCTCACCTGGACCCTAAACCGTCCCCGTCCCCTAACCCTAACCCTAGCCCGAACCCTAACCCTAACCCTTCCCCGAAGTCTGACCCTCACCCGTCCCCTAATCCTAACCCGTACGCTGACACTGACCCGCGCCCTCACACGTACGCTCCCCCTAAAGCGTTGTCGTCCCCTCACCTGGACCCTAAACCGTCCCCGTCCCCTAACCCTAACCCTAGCCCGAACCCTAACCCTAACCCTTCCCCGAAGCCTGACCCTCACCCGTCCCCTAATCCTAACCCGTACGCTGACACTGACCCGCGCCCTCACACGTACGCTCCCCCTAAAGCGTTGTCGTACCCTCACCTGGACCCTAAACCGTCCCCGTCCCCGTCCCCTAACCCTAGCCCAAACCCTAACCCTAACCCTTCCCCGAAGCCTGACCCTCACCCGTCCCCTAATCCTAACCCGTACGCTGACACTGACCCGCGCCCTCACACGTACGCTCCCCCTAAAGCGTTGTCGTCCCCTCACCTGGACCCTAAACCGTCCCCGTCCCCTAACCCTAACCCTAGCCCGAACCCTAACCCTAACCCTTCCCCGAAGCCTGACCCTCACCCGTCCCCTAATCCTAACCCGTACGCTGACACTGACCCGCGCCCTCACACGTACGCTCCCCCTAAAGCGTTGTCGTCCCCTCACCTGGACCCTAAACCGTCCCCGTCCCCTAACCCTAACCCTAGCCCGAACCCTAACCCTAACCCTTCCCCGAAGCCTGACCCTCACCCGTCCCCTAATCCTAACCCGTACGCTGACACTGACCCGCGCCCTCACACGTACGCTCCCCCTAAAGCGTTGTCGTACCCTCACCTGGACCCTAAACCGTCCCCGTCCCCTAACCCTAACCCTAGCCCGAACCCTAACCCTAACCCTTCCCCGAAGCCTGACCCTCACCCGTCCCCTAATCCTAACCCGTACGCTGACACTGACCCGCGCCCTCACACGTACGCTCCCCCTAAAGCGTTGTCGTACCCTCACCTGGACCCTAAACCGTCCCCGTCCCCGTCCCCTAACCCTAGCCCAAACCCTAACCCTAACCCTTCCCCGAAGCCTGACCCTCACCCGTCCCCTAATCCTAACCCGTACGCTGACACTGACCCGCGCCCTCACACGTACGCTCCCCCTAAAGCGTTGTCGTACCCTCACCTGGACCCTAAACCGTCCCCGTCCCCTAACCCTAACCCTAGCCCGAACCCTAACCCTAACCCTTCCCCGAAGCCTGACCCTCACCCGTCCCCTAAATCTAACCCGTACGCTGACACTGACCCGCGCCCTCACACGTACGCTCCCCCTAAAGCGTTGTCGTACCCTCACCTGGACCCTAAACCGTCCCCGTCCCCTAACCCTAACCCTAGCCCGAACCCTAACCCTAACCCTTCCCCGAAACCTGACCCTCACCCGTCCCCTAATCCTAACCCGTACGCTGACACTGACACGCGCCCTCACACGTACGCTCCCCCTAAAGCGTTGTCGTACCCTCACCTGGACCCTAAACCGTCCCCGTCCCCTAACCCTAACCCTAGCCCGAACCCTAAACCTAAACCTTCCCCGTAGCCTGACCCTCACCCGTCCCCTAATCCTAACCCGTACGCTGACACTGACCCGCGCCCTCACACGTACGCTCCCCCTAAAGCGTTGTCGTACCCTCACCTGGACCCTAAACCGTCCCCGTCCCCTAACCCTAACCCTAGCCCGAACCCTAACCCTAACCCTTCCCCGAAGCCTGACCCTCACCCGTCCCCTAATCCTAACCCGTACGCTGACACTGACCCGCGCCCTCACACGTACGCTCCCCCTAAAGCGTTGTCGTACCCTCACCTGGACCCTAAACCGTCCCCGTCCCCTAACCCTAACCCTAGCCCGAACCCTAACCCTAACCCTTCCCCGAAGCCTGACCCTCACCCGTCCCCTAATCCTAACCCGTACGCTGACACTGACCCGCGCCCTCACACGTACGCTCCCCCTAAAGCGTTGTCGTACACTCACCTGGACCCTAAACCGTCCCCGTCCCCGTCCCCTAACCCTAGCCCAAACCCTAACCCTAACCCTTCCCCGAAGCCTGACCCTCACCCGTCCCCTAATCCTAACCCGTACGCTGACACTGACCCGCGCCCTCACACGTACGCTCCCCCTAAAGCGTTGTCGTACCCTCACCTGGACCCTAAACCGTCCCCGTCCCCTAACCCTAACCCTAGCCCGAACCCTAACCCTAACCCTTCCCCGAAGCCTGACCCTCACCCGTCCCCTAAATCTAACCCGTACGCTGACACTGACCCGCGCCCTCACACGTACGCTCCCCCTAAAGCGTTGTCGTACCCTCACCTGGACCCTAAACCGTCCCCGTCCCCTAACCCTAACCCTCGCCCGAACCCTAACCCTAACCCTTCCCCGAAGCCTGACCCTCACCCGTCCCCTAATCCTAACCCGTACGCTGACACTGACCCGCGCCCTCACACGTACGCTCCCCCTAAAGCGTTGTCGTCCCCTCACCTGGACCCTAAACCGTCCCCGTCCCCTAACCCTAACCCTAGCCCGAACCCTAACCCTAACCCTTCCCCGAAGTCTGACACTCACCCGTCCCCTAATCCTAACCCGTACGCTGACACTGACCCGCGCCCTCACACGTACGCTCCCCCTAAAGCGTTGTCGTCCCCTCACCTGGACCCTAAACCGTCCCCGTCCCCTAACCCTAACCCTAGCCCGAACCCTAACCCTAACCCTTCCCCGAAGCCTGACCCTCACCCGTCCCCTAATCCTAACCCGTACGCTGACACTGACCCGCGCCCTCACACGTACGCTCCCCCTAAAGCGTTGTCGTACCCTCACCTGGACCCTAAACCGTCCCCGTCCCCGTCCCCTAACCCTAGCCCAAACCCTAACCCTAACCCTTCCCCGAAGCCTGACCCTCACCCGTCCCCTAATCCTAACCCGTACGCTGACACTGACCCGCGCCCTCACACGTACGCTCCCCCTAAAGCGTTGTCGTCCCCTCACCTGGACCCTAAACCGTCCCCGTCCCCTAACCCTAACCCTAGCCCGAACCCTAACCCTAACCCTTCCCCGAAGCCTGACCCTCACCCGTCCCCTAATCCTAACCCGTACGCTGACACTGACCCGCGCCCTCACACGTACGCTCCCCCTAAAGCGTTGTCGTCCCCTCACCTGGACCCTAAACCGTCCCCGTCCCCTAACCCTAATCCTAGCCCGAACCCTAACCCTAACCCTTCCCCGAAGCCTGACCCTCACCCGTCCCCTAATCCTAACCCGTACGCTGACACTGACCCGCGCCCTCACACGTACGCTCCCCCTAAAGCGTTGTCGTACCCTCACCTGGACCCTAAACCGTCCCCGTCCCCTAACCCTAACCCTAGCCCGAACCCTAACCCTAACCCTTCCCCGAAGCCTGACCCTCACCCGTCCCCTAATCCTAACCCGTACGCTGACACTGACCCGCGCCCTCACACGTACGCTCCCCCTAAAGCGTTGTCGTCCCCTCACCTGGACCCTAAACCGTCCCCGTCCCCTAACCCTAACCCTAGCCCGAACCCTAACCCTAACCCTTCCCCGAAGCCTGACCCTCACCCGTCCCCTAATCCTAACCCGTACGCTGACACTGACCCGCGCCCTCACACGTACGCTCCCCCTAAAGCGTTGTCGTACCCTCACCTGGACCCTAAACCGTCCCCGTCCCCTAACCCTAACCCTAGCCCGAACCCTAACCCTAAACCTTCCCCGAAGCCTGACCCTCACCCGTCCCCTAATCCTAACCCGTACGCTGACACTGACCCGCGCCCTCACACGTACGCTCCCCCTAAAGCGTTGTCGTACCCTCACCTGGACCCTAAACCGTCCCCGTCCCCTAACCCTAACCCTAGCCCGAACCCTAACCCTAACCCTTCCCCGAAGCCTGACCCTCACCCGTCCCCTAATCCTAACCCGTACGCTGACACTGACCCGCGCCCTCACACGTACGCTCCCCCTAAAGCGTTGTCGTACCCTCACCTGGACCCTAAACCGTCCCCGTCCCCTAACCCTAACCCTAGCCCGAACCCTAACCCTAACCCTTCCCCGAAGCCTGACCCTCACCCGTCCCCTAATCCTAACCCGTACGCTGACACTGACCCGCGCCCTCACACGTACGCTCCCCCTAAAGCGTTGTCGTACCCTCACCTGGACCCTAAACCGTCCCCGTCCCCTAACCCTAACCCTAGCCCGAACCCTAACCCTAACCCTTCCCCGAAGCCTGACCCTCACCCGTCCCCTAAATCTAACCCGTACGCTGACACTGACTCGCGCCCTCACACGTACGCTCCCCCTAAAGCGTTGTCGTACCCTCACCTGGACCCTAAACCGTCCCCGTCCCCTAACCCTAACCCTCGCCCGAACCCTAACCCTAACCCTTCCCCGAAGCCTGACCCTCACCCGTCCCCTAATCCTAACCCGTACGCTGACACTGACCCGCGCCCTCACACGTACGCTCCCCCTAAAGCGTTGTCGTACCCTCACCTGGACCCTAAACCGTCCCCATCCTCTAACCCTAACCCTAGCCCGAACCCTAACCCTAACCCTTCCCCGAAGCCTGACCCTCACCCGTCCCCTAATCCTAACCCGTACGCTGACACTGACCCGCGCCCTCACACGTACGCTCCCCCTAAAGCGTTGTCGTCCCCTCACCTGGACCCTAAACCGTCCCCGTCCCCTAACCCTAACCCTAGCCCGAACCCTAACCCTAACCCTTCCCCGAAGCCTGACCCTCACCCGTCCCCTAATCCTAACCCGTACGCTGACACTGACCCGCGCCCTCACACGTACGCTCCCCCTAAAGCGTTGTCGTCCCCTCACCTGGACCCTAAACCGTCCCCGTCCCCTAACCCTAACCCTAGCCCGAACCCTAACCCTAACCCTTCCCCGAAGCCTGACCCTCACCCGTCCCCTAATCCTAACCCGTACGCTGACACTGACCCGCGCCCTCACACGTACGCTCCCCCTAAAGCGTTGTCGTCCCCTCACCTGGACCCTAAACCGTCCCCGTCCCCTAACCCTAACCCTAGCCCGAACCCTAACCCTAACCCTTCCCCGAAGCCTGACCCTCACCCGTCCCCTAATCCTAACCCGTACGCTGACACTGACCCGCGCCCTCACACGTACGCTCCCCCTAAAGCGTTGTCGTCCCCTCACCTGGACCCTAAACCGTCCCCGTCCCCTAACCCTAACCCTAGCCCGAACCCTAACCCTAACCCTTCCCCGAAGCCTGACCCTCACCCGTCCCCTAATCCTAACCCGTACGCTGACACTGACCCGCGCCCTCACACGTACGCTCCCCCTAAAGCGTTGTCGTCCCCTCACCTGGACCCTAAACCGTCCCCGTCCCCTAACCCTAACCCTAGCCCGAACCCTAACCCTAACCCTTCCCCGAAGCCTGACCCTCATCCGTCCCCTAATCCTAACCCGTACGCTGACACTGACCCGCGCCCTCACACGTACGCTCCCCCTAAAGCGTTGTCGTCCCCTCACCTGGACCCTAAACCGTCCCCGTCCCCTAACCCTAACCCTAGCCCGAACCCTAACCCTAACCCTTCCCCGAAGCCTGACCCTCACCCGTCCCCTAATCCTAACCCGTACGCTGACACTGACCCGCGCCCTCACACGTACGCTCCCCCTAAAGCGTTGTCGTCCCCTCACCTGGACCCTAAACCGTCCCCGTCCCCTAACCCTAACCCTAGCCCGAACCCTAACCCTAACCCTTCCCCGAAGCCTGACCCTCACCCGTCCCCTAATCCTAACCCGTACGCTGACACTGACCTGCGCCCTCACACGTACGCTCCCCCTAAAGCGTTGTCGTCCCCTCACCTGGACCCTAAACCGTCCCCTAACCCTAACCCTAACCCTAGCCCGAACCCTAACCCTAACCCTTCCCCGAAGCCTGACCCTCACCCGTCCCGTAATCCTAACCCGTACGCTGACACTGACCCGCGCCCTCACACGTACGCTCCCCCTAAAGCGTTGTCGTCCCCTCACCTGGACCCTAAACCGTCCCCGTCCCCTAACCCTAACCCTAGCCCGAACCCTAACCCTAACCCTTCCCCGAAGCCTGACCCTCACCCGTCCCCTAATCCTAACCCGTACGCTGACACTGACCCGCGCCCTCACACGTACGCTCCCCCTAAAGCGTTGTCGTACCCTCACCTGGACCCTAAACCGTCCCCGTCCCCTAACCCTAACCCTAGCCCGAACCCTAACCCTAACCCTTCCCCGAAGCCTGACCCTCACCCGTCCCCTAATCCTAACCCGTACGCTGACACTGACCCACGCCCTCACACGTACGCTCCCCCTAAAGCGTTGTCGTACCCTCACCTGGACCCTAAACCGTCCCCGTCCCCTAACCCTAACCCTAGCCCGAACCCTAACCCTAACCCTTCCCCGAAGCCTGACCCTCACCCGTCCCTAATCCTAACCCGTACGCTGACACTGACCCGCGCCCTCACACGTACGCTCCCCCTAAAGCGTTGTCGTCCCCTCACCTGGACCCTAAACCGTCCCCGTCCCCTAACCCTAACCCTAGCCCGAACCCTAACCCTAACCCTTCCCCGAAGCCTGACCCTCACCCGTCCCCTAATCCTAACCCGTACGCTGACACTGACCCGCGCCCTCACACGTACGCTCCCCCTAAAGCGTTGTCGTCCCCTCACCTGGACCCTAAACCGTCCCCGTCCCCTAACCCTAACCCTAGCCCGAACCCTAACCCTAACCCTTCCCCGAAGCCTGACCCTCACCCGTCCCCTAATCCTAACCCGTACGCTGACACTGACCCGCGCCCTCACACGTACGCTCCCCCTAAAGCGTTGTCGTCCCCTCACCTGGACCCTAAACCGTCCCCGTCCCCTAACCCTAACCCTAGCCCGAACCCTAACCCTAACCCTTCCCCGAAGCCTGACCCTCACCCGTCCCCTAATCCTAACCCGTACGCTGACACTGACCTGCGCCCTCACACGTACGCTCCCCCTAAAGCGTTGTCGTCCCCTCACCTGGACCCTAAACCGTCCCCCGTAACCCCTAACCCTAACCCTAGCCCGAACCCTAACCCTAACCCTTCCCCGAAGCCTGACCCTCACCCGTCCCGTAATCCTAACCCGTACGCTGACACTGACCCGCGCCCTCACACGTACGCTCCCCCTAAAGCGTTGTCGTCCCCTCACCTGGACCCTAAACCGTCCCCGTCCCCTAACCCTAACCCTAGCCCGAACCCTAACCCTAACCCTTCCCCGAAGCCTGACCCTCACCCGTCCCCTAATCCTAACCCGTACGCTGACACTGACCCGCGCCCTCACACGTACGCTCCCCCTAAAGCGTTGTCGTACCCTCACCTGGACCCTAAACCGTCCCCGTCCCCTAACCCTAACCCTAGCCCGAACCCCTAACCCTAACCCTTCCCCGAAGCCTGACCCTCACCCGTCCCCTAATCCTAACCCGTACGCTGACACTGACCCACGCCCTCACACGTACGCTCCCCCTAAAGCGTTGTCGTACCCTCCTGGACCCTAAACCGTCCCCGTCCCCTAACCCTAACCCTAGCCCGAACCCTAACCCTAACCCTTCCCCGAAGCCTGACCCTCACCCGTCCCCTAATCCTAACCCGTACGCTGACACTGACCCGCGCCCTCACACGTACGCTCCCCCTAAAGCGTTGTCGTACCCTCACCTGGACCCTAAACCGTCCCCGTCCCCTAACCCTAACCCTAGCCCGAACCCTAACCCTAACCCTTCCCCGAAGCCTGACCCTCACCCGTCCCCTAATCCTAACCCGTACGCTGACACTGACCCGCGCCCTCACACGTACGCTCCCCCTAAAGCGTTGTCGTCCCCTCACCTGGACCCTAAACCGTCCCCGTCCCCTAACCCTAACCCTAGCCCGAACCCTAACCCTAACCCTTCCCCGAAGCCTGACCCTCACCCGTCCCCTAATCCTAACCCGTACGCTGACACTGACCCGCGCCCTCACACGTACGCTCCCCCTAAAGCGTTGTCGTCCCCTCACCTGGACCCTAAACCGTCCCCGTCCCCTAACCCTAACCCTAGCCCGAACCCTAACCCTAACCCTTCCCCGAAGCCTGACCCTCACCCGTCCCCTAATCCTAACCCGTACGCTGACACTGACCCGCGCCCTCACACGTACGCTCCCCCTAAAGCGTTGTCGTCCCCTCACCTGGACCCTAAACCGTCCCCGTCCCCTAACCCTAACCCTAGCCCGAACCCTAACCCTAACCCTTCCCCGAAGCCTGACCCTCACCCGTCCCCTAATCCTAACCCGTACGCTGACACTGACCCGCGCCCTCACACGTACGCTCCCCCTAAAGCGTTGTCGTCCCCTCACCTGGACCCTAAACCGTCCCCGTCCCCTAACCCTAACCCTAGCCCGAACCCTAACCCTAACCCTTCCCCGAAGCCTGACCCTCACCCGTCCCCTAATCCTAACCCGTACGCTGACACTGACCCGCGCCCTCACACGTACGCTCCCCCTAAAGCGTTGTCGTCCCCTCACCTGGACCCTAAACCGTCCCCGTCCCCTAACCCTAACCCTAGCCCGAACCCTAACCCTAACCCTTCCCCGAAGCCTGACCCTCACCCGTCCCCTAATCCTAACCCGTACGCTGACACTGACCCGCGCCCTCACACGTACGCTCCCCCTAAAGCGTTGTCGTCCCCTCACCTGGACCCTAAACCGTCCCCGTCCCCTAACCCTAACCCTAGCCCGAACCCTAACCCTAACCCTTCCCCGAAGCCTGACCCTCACCCGTCCCCTAATCCTAACCCGTACGCTGACACTGACCCGCGCCCTCACACGTACGCTCCCCCTAAAGCGTTGTCGTCCCCTCACCTGGACCCTAAACCGTCCCCGTCCCCTAACCCTAACCCTAGCCCGAACCCTAACCCTAACCCTTCCCCGAAGCCTGACCCTCACCCGTCCCCTAATCCTAACCCGTACGCTGACACTGACCCGCGCCCTCACACGTACGCTCCCCCTAAAGCGTTGTCGTCCCCTCACCTGGACCCTAAACCGTCCCCGTCCCCTAACCCTAACCCTAGCCCGAACCCTAACCCTAACCCTTCCCCGAAGCCTGACCCTCACCCGTCCCCTAATCCTAACCCGTACGCTGACACTGACCCGCGCCCTCACACGTACGCTCCCCCTAAAGCGTTGTCGTCCCCTCACCTGGACCCTAAACCGTCCCCGTCCCCTAACCCTAACCCTAGCCCGAACCCTAACCCTAACCCTTCCCCGAAGCCTGACCCTCACCCGTCCCCTAATCCTAACCCGTACGCTGACACTGACCCGCGCCCTCACACGTACGCTCCCCCTAAACCGTTGTCGTACCCTCACCTGGACCCTAAACCGTCCCCGTCCCCTAACCCTAACCCTAGCCCGAACCCTAACCCTAACCCTTCCCCGAAGCCTGACCCTCACCCGTCCCCTAATCCTAACCCGTACGCTGACACTGACCCGCGCCCTCACACGTACGCTCCCCCTAAAGCGTTGTCGTACCCTCACCTGGACCCTAAACCGTCCCCGTCCCCTAACCCTAACCCTAGCCCGAACCCTAACCCTAAATCTTCCCCGAAGCCTGACCCTCACCCGTCCCCTAATCCTAACCCGTACGCTGACACTGACCCGCGCCCTCACACGTACGCTCCCCCTAAAGCGTTGTCGTACCCTCACCTGGACCCTAAACCGTCCCCGTCCCCTAACCCTAACCCTAGCCCGAACCCTAACCCTAACCCTTCCCCGAAGCCTGACCCTCACCCGTCCCCTAATCCTAACCCGTACGCTGACACTGACCCGCGCCCTCACACGTACGCTCCCCCTAAAGCGTTGTCGTACCCTCACCTGGACCCTAAACCGTCCCCGTCCCCTAACCCTAACCCTAGCCCGAACCCTAACCCTAACCCTTCCCCGAAGCCTGACCCTCACCCGTCCCCTAATCCTAACCCGTACGCTGACACTGACCCGCGCCCTCACACGTACGCTCCCCCTAAAGCGTTGTCGTACCCTCACCTGGACCCTAAACCGTCCCCGTCCCCTAACCCTAACCCTAGCCCGAACCCTAACCCTAACCCTTCCCCGAAGCCTGACCCTCACCCGTCCCCTAATCCTAACCCGTACGCTGACACTGACCCGCGCCCTCACACGTACGCTCCCCCTAAAGCGTTGTCGTCCCCTCACCTGGACCCTAAACCGTCCCCGTCCCCTAACCCTAACCCTAGCCCGAACCCTAACCCTAACCCTTCCCCGAAGCCTGACCCTCACCCGTCCCCTAATCCTAACCCGTACGCTGACACTGACCCGCGCCCTCACACGTACGCTCCCCCTAAAGCTTTGTCGTACCCTCACCTGTACCCTAAACCGTCCCCGTCCCCTAACCCTAACCCTAGCCCGAACCCTAACCCTAACCCTTCCCCGCAGCCTGACCCTCACCCGTCCCCTAATCCTAACCCGTACGCTGACACTGACCCGCGCCCTCACACGTACGCTCCCCCTAAAGCGTTGTCATACACTCACCTGGACCCTAAACCGTCCCCGTCCCCTAACCCTAACCCTAGCCCGAACCCTAACCCTAACCCTTCCCCGAAGCCTGACCCTCACCCGTCCCCTAATCCTAACCCGTACGCTGACACTGACCCGCGCCCTCACACGTACGCTCCCCCTAAAGCGTTGTCGTACCCTCACCTGGACCCTAAACCGTCCCCGTCCCCTAACCCTAACCCTAGCCCGAACCCTAACCCTAACCCTTCCCCGAAGCCTGACCCTCACCCGTCCCCTAATCCTAACCCGTACGCTGACACTGACCCGCGCCCTCACACGTACGCTCCCCCTAAAGCGTTGTCGTCCCCTCACCTGGACCCTAAACCGTCCCCGTCCCCTAACCCTAACCCTAGCCCGAACCCTAACCCTAACCCTTCCCCGAAGCCTGACCCTCACCCGTCCCCTAATCCTAACCCGTACGCTGACACTGACCCGCGCCCTCACACGTACGCTCCCCCTAAAGCTTTGTCGTACCCTCTCCTGGACCCTAAACCGTCCCCGTCCCCTAACCCTAACCCTAGCCCGAACCCTAACCCTAACCCTTCCCCGAAGCCTGACCCTCACCCGTCCCCTAATCCTAACCCGTACGCTGACACTGACCCGCGCCCTCACACGTACGCTCCCCCTAAAGCGTTGTCGTACCCTCACCTGGACCCTAAACCGTCCCCGTCCCCTAACCCTAACCCTAGCCCGAACCCTAACCCTAACCCTTCCCCGAAGCCTGACCCTCACCCGTCCCCTAATCCTAACCCGTACGCTGACACTGACCCGCGCCCTCACACGTACGCTCCCCCTAAAGCGTTGTCGTCCCCTCACCTGGACCCTAAACCGTCCCCGTCCCCTAACCCTAACCCTAGCCCGAACCCTAACCCTAACCCTTCCCCGAAGCCTGACCCTCACCCGTCCCCTAATCCTAACCCGTACGCTGACACTGACCCGCGCCCTCACACGTACGCTCCCCCTAAAGCGTTGTCGTACCCTCACCTGGACCCTAAACCGTCCCCGTCCCCTAACCCTAACCCTAGCCCGAACCCTAACCCTAACCCTTCCCCGAAGCCTGACCCTCACCCGTCCCCTAATCCTAACCCGTACGCTGACACTGACCCGCGCCCTCACACGTACGCTCCCCCTAAAGCGTTGTCGTACCCTCACCTGGACCCTAAACCGTCCCCGTCCCCTAACCCTAACCCTAGCCCGAACCCTAACCCTAACCCTTCCCCGAAGCCTGACCCTCACCCGTCCCCTAATCCTAACCCGTACGCTGACACTGACCCGCGCCCTCACACGTACGCTCCCCCTAAAGCGTTGTCGTACCCTCACCTGGACCCTAAACCGTCCCCGTCCCCTAACCCTAACCCTAGCCCGAACCCTTAACCTAAACCTTCCCCGAAGCCTGACCCTCACCCGTCCCCTAATCCTAACCCGTACGCTGACACTGACCCGCGCCCTCACACGTACGCTCCCCCTAAAGCGTTGTCGTACCCTCACCTGGACCCTAAACCGTCCCCGTCCCCTAACCCTAACCCTAGCCCGAACCCTAACCCTAACCCTTCCCCGAAGCCTGACCCTCACCCGTCCCCTAATCCTAACCCGTACGCTGACACTGACCCGCGCCCTCACACGTACGCTCCCCCTAAAGCGTTGTCGTACCCTCACCTGGACCCTAAACCGTCCCCGTCCCCTAACCCTAACCCTAGCCCGAACCCTAACCCTAACCCTTCCCCGAAGCCTGACCCTCACCCGTCCCCTAATCCTAACCCGTACGCTGACACTGACCCGTGCCCTCACACGTACGCTCCCCCTAAAGCGTTGTCGTACCCTCACCTGGACCCTAAACCGTCCCCGTCCCCGTCCCCTAACCCTAGCCCAAACCCTAACCCTAACCCTTCCCCGAAGCCTGACCCTCACCCGTCCCCTAATCCTAACCCGTACGCTGACACTGACCCGCGCCCTCACACGTACGCTCCCCCTAAAGCGTTGTCGTACCCTCACCTGGACCCTAAACCGTCCCCGTCCCCTAACCCTATCCCTAGCCCGAACCCTAACCCTAACCCTTCCCCGAAGCCTGACCCTCACCCGTCCCCTAAATCTAACCCGTACGCTGACACTGACCCGCGCCCTCACACGTATGCTCCCCCTAAAGCGTTGTCGTCCCCTCACCTGGACCCTAAACCGTCCCCGTCCCCTAACCCTAACCCTAGCCCGAACCCTAACCCTAACCCTTCCCCGAAGCCTGACCCTCACCCGTCCCCTAATCCTAACCCGTACGCTGACACTGACCCGCGCCCTCACACGTACGCTCCCCCTAAAGCGTTGTCGTCCCCTCACCTGGACCCTAAACCGTCCCCGTCCCCTAACCCTAACCCTAGCCCGAACCCTAACCCTAACCCTTCCCCGCAGCCTGACCCTCACCCGTCCCCTAATCCTAACCCGTACGCTGACACTGACCCGCGCCCTCACACGTACGCTCCCCCTAAAGCGTTGTCGTCCCCTCACCTGGACCCTAAACCGTCCCCGTCCCCTAACCCTAACCCTAGCCCGAACCCTAACCCTAACCCTTCCCCGAAGCCTGACCCTCACCCGTCCCCTAATCCTAACCCGTACGCTGACACTGACCCGCGCCCTCACACGTACGCTCCCCCTAAAGCGTTGTCGTCCCCTCACCTGGACCCTAAACCGTCCCCGTCCCCTAACCCTAACCCTAGCCCGAACCCTAACCCTAACCCTTCCCCGAAGCCTGACCCTCACCCGTCCCCTAATCCTAACCCGTACGCTGACACTGACCCGCGCCCTCACACGTACGCTCCCCCTAAAGCGTTGTCGTCCCCTCACCTGGACCCTAAACCGTCCCCGTCCCCTAACCCTAACCCTAGCCCGAACCCTAACCCTAACCCTTCCCCGAAGCCTGACCCTCACCCGTCCCCTAATCCTAACCCGTACGCTGACACTGACCCGCGCCCTCACACGTACGCTCCCCCTAAAGCGTTGTCGTCCCCTCACCTGGACCCTAAACCGTCCCCGTCCCCTAACCCTAACCCTAGCCCGAACCCTAACCCTAACCCTTCCCCGAAGCCTGACCCTCACCCGTCCCCTAATCCTAACCCGTACGCTGACACTGACCCGCGCCCTCACACGTACGCTCCCCCTAAAGCGTTGTCGTACCCTCACCTGGACCCTAAACCGTCCCCGTCCCCTAACCCTAACCCTAGCCCGAACCCTAACCCTAACCCTTCCCCGAAGCCTGACCCTCACCCGTCCCCTAATCCTAACCCGTACGCTGACACTGACCCGCGCCCTCACACGTACGCTCCCCCTAAAGCGTTGTCGTCCCCTCACCTGGACCCTAAACCGTCCCCGTCCCCTAACCCTAACCCTAGCCCGAACCCTAACCCTAACCCTTCCCCGAAGCCTGACCCTCACCCGTCCCCTAATCCTAACCCGTACGCTGACACTGACCCGCGCCCTCACACGTACGCTCCCCCTAAAGCTTTGTCGTACCCTCACCTGGACCCTAAACCGTCCCCGTCCCCTAACCCTAACCCTAGCCCGAACCCTAACCCTAACCCTTCCCCGCAGCCTGACCCTCACCCGTCCCCTAATCCTAACCCGTACGCTGACACTGACCCGCGCCCTCACACGTACGCTCCCCCTAAAGCGTTGTCATACACTCACCTGGACCCTAAACCGTCCCCGTCCCCTAACCCTAACCCTAGCCCGAACCCTAACCCTAACCCTTCCCCGAAGCCTGACCCTCACCCGTCCCCTAATCCTAACCCGTACGCTGACACTGACCCGCGCCCTCACACGTACGCTCCCCCTAAAGCGTTGTCGTACCCTCACCTGGACCCTAAACCGTCCCCGTCCCCTAACCCTAACCCTAGCCCGAACCCTAACCCTAACCCTTCCCCGAAGCCTGACCCTCACCCGTCCCCTAATCCTAACCCGTACGCTGACACTGACCCGCGCCCTCACACGTACGCTCCCCCTAAACCGTTGTCGTACCCTCACCTGGACCCTAAACCGTCCCCGTCCCCTAACCCTAACCTTAGCCCGAACCCTAACCCTAACCCTTCCCCGAAGCCTGACCCTCACCCGTCCCCTAATCCTAACCCGTACGCTGACACTGACCCGCGCCCTCACACGTACGCTCCCCCTAAAGCGTTGTCGTACCCTCACCTGGACCCTAAACCGTCCCCGTCCCCTAACCCTAACCCTAGCCCGAACCCTAACCCTAACCCTTTCCCGAAGCCTGACCCTCACCCGTCCCCTAATCCTAACCCGTACGCTGACACTGACCCGCGCCATCACACGTACGCTCCCCCTAAAGCGTTGTCGTTCCCTCACCTGGACCCTAAACCGTCCCCGTCCCCTAACCCTAACCCTAGCCCGAACCCTAACCCTAACCCTTCCCCGAAGCCTGACCCTCACCCGTCCCCTAATCCTAACCCGTACGCTGACACTGACCCGCGCCCTCACACGTACGCTCCCCCTAAAGCGTTGTCGTACCCTCACCTGGACCCTAAACCGTCCCCGTCCCCTAACCCTAACCCTAGCCCGAACCCTAACCCTAACCCTTCCCCGAAGCCTGACCCTCACCCGTCCCCTAATCCTAACCCGTACGCTGACACTGACCCGCGCCCTCACACGTACGCTCCCCCTAAAGCGTTGTCGTACCCTCACCTGGACCCTAAACCGTCCCCGTCCCCGTACCCCTAACCCTAGCCCGAACCCTAACCCTAACCCTTCCCCGAAGCCTGACCCTCACCCGTCCCCTAATCCTAACCCGTACGCTGACACTGACCCGCGCCCTCACACGTACGCTCCCCCTAAAGCGTTGTCGTACCCTCACCTGGACCCTAAACCGTCCCCGTCCCCTAACCCTAACCCTAGCCCGAACCCTAACCCTAACCCTTCCCCGAAGCCTGACCCTCACCCGTCCCCTAAATCTAACCCGTACGCTGACACTGACTCGCGCCCTCACACGTACGCTCCCCCTAAAGCGTTGTCGTACCCTCACCTGGACCCTAAACCGTCCCCGTCCCCTAACCCTAACCCTCGCCCGAACCCTAACCCTAACCCTTCCCCGAAGCCTGACCCTCACCCTACGCTCCCCCTAAAGCGTTGTCGTACCCTCACCTGGACCCTAAACCGTCCCCGTCCCCTAACCCTAACCCTAGCCCGAACCCTAACCCTAACCCTTCCCCGAAGCCTGACCCTCACCCGTCCCCTAATCCTAACCCGTACGCTGACACTGACCCGCGCCCTCACACGTACGCTCCCCCTAAAGCGTTGTCGTACCCTCACCTGGACCCTAAACCGTCCCCGTCCCCTAACCCTAACCCTAGCCCGAACCCTAACCCTAACCCTTCCCCGAAGCCTGACCCTCACCCGTCCCCTAATCCTAACCCGTACGCTGACACTGACCCCCTAAAGCGTTGTGTACCCTCACCTGGACCCTAAACCGTCCCCGTCCCCTAACCCTAACCCTAGCCCGAACCCTACCCTAACCCTTCCCCGAAGCTGACCCTCCGCCCTAATCCCGTCCTCA
>NW_028132476.1:0-37000 GCF_964374135.1 Grampus griseus | reverse complement strand
TCATTGCTTGCCTTCTCGAAATGTGTTGAAATCTTTCTGTGGTTGATGACTTCCAGAATATCTTGGCTTTTATTGGTTGATTAATTTTGGTATTTCTACAGTTTTATTTAGATATGGTTTCAGGAGGAACAGAAAGTAAATATAGTTCCTAGTCTGCCATCTTGAGCTGAAAATCCCTGTGGATTTTAGCATCCAATGTTCCCATGGGAAAACACCCAACCATGGCCTTAATAGATGTAACACTCAAGATTTCAGCTTTTCTTGAGCAATCACTCAGGATTTCATATGTGGTCATTTCTAATGGGGAAATAATAACTATCTCATGACGTTGATTGGAGGATTAAATTAGATAATGTACATGAAAATGCTTTGTAAGATTTAAAAATCAGTAAAAATATTTTTTGTTATTATTTGATTTGTTGCTATTTCAACTTCACTTGACAGTTGTTTATGACCTTGCCTATGTGAGAAAATGTCCTCTGGGTTATTTTTCAGAAAGCCAGAATGTATTTTTCCATAGCTCAATGGAACTGGCATCATTTGTGAAGGTTAAGGGTGAAGGGGTAAATGTTTCTTGACACCTATCACTTTACAGTGTTTTCAGGAACTAACTGACTCATGTATTCCTCTTCCAAATTCGGTTGAGGACCTCCTACCAGCCACATGCTTTACGTCAGGTGTTGGAAAGCATTTTCTGGATTTTAAATATCTTAGGCTTTGTGGGCCATATACAGTTTCTGTAGCTTCTCCTCCTCTTTCCTCTTCAACAAGCTTTCTAAACGTGAGAACCATTATTAGCTCACAGTCCCACAGATCCAGGCTGAGAGCCTGATTTGATTCGTGGCCATTATTTGCCAATTCCTGCTCTGCGTCTTCACTGAGGAGGGGGACCATGTTTGAGTAATCATTTCTTTGAATCAACTGTTGGTCTTCTGGGGCTTGTCCTTGCTCTCCTACAGTCTCTAATCAGCGTGGCATCCAGAGAGATCTTGTTAAAACATAAGTCAGATCATGTCACTCAAATTTCTTCAGTGGCTTCTTCACAGAAAATGCAAAGTCCTCAGAGTGCCTCCACAGACCTAGAAATCTGGGCCTCTCTTTCCTCTCTGACTGTTTCGTTCTCCTCTCCAATTTGCTCGCTCTGTTTTCCACACGCTGACATCCTTTCTGCTCCTTGGATACTCCAAACCTACTCTTGCCTCATTGACTTTCTGCTGCACGCCAGCCGCAGAAAGAGGATTTCACCGCCCAGGGTCAGAAGGGAAGGGGTGAGGACCTGAAGTAGCACTGACGAATGGGGTCAGAAGCCCATGGGGTCAGAAGGCTGCAATGAGAAGCCTACTCACCGCAACAAAGAATAGACCCCCGCTCGCCGAAACTAGAGAAAGCTCGCATGCAGCAATGAAGACCCAATGCAGCCAAAAATAAATAAATAAAACATAAAGTATAGAATCTTAAAAAAGCAACAAAAAAATCGATAAAGAATATTACGAGAATAGAATCACAGGCCAGTTTCTCCTTTGAACATGCATGCAAAATGTGTAAAGAGAAGCACAAACTGTATCCATGGTATGTAAAACAATCATATATCAGAATCAAAGTAGCTTTATTCTGGCAATGCAAGGTTGCTTTAACGTCCAAACATGAAACTGATCCCAGGAATGAATTAGAGTGGGGAAAGAAGTCATTTACAACTGAAATCTTGGGACTTCCCTGGTGGTCCAGTATTTAGAACATGACGCTTTCACTGCTGGGGCCCTGGGGTCCAATCCCAGGTCAGGGAACTAAGATCCTGCAAGACATGAGGCAGGGCCCCGAAAAATACAAAAAAAAAAAAAGGAAAGAAAGAAGTCTTAACCAGGAGAAGCACAATATCGAATAAACATAACAGATAACACCTTATGAAAAGTAGGTGAAGATTATGGAATATTCTAAAATTTAAAACAAAAAGAAAGTTTTAAAGATTCAAAAGGATGTGACAAATATTGTACATAGGCAAAAATGAAATGAAATAAAATATACAAATGATGGGAACCCAAAATTCCAGATGCCCAAGTCCTGTCTCTGAAGAGTCTCATTCAATGGGTTCAGGATTTCCTCTATATTTAAAAACCTACAGGTGATTCTGGTACGATTCACAGACACAATGTAAAGCTTCTCTTTTACAGGAAAGAATACCAGATTATTTTGTTATCTTATAGTTATACTAACAGGTTGTACTATTGACGGATAAGTCCGCTGTCAAAATGCACCCCCACTAGGGGTAAAAAAGGAACTAGTAGTCTCTACTGCTACTTGGTGGCAGCATGCATGTATTGCAAGGGCAATTATTGTAGCAATCCAAATTAGTGGAACATTTTAGAATTGGAAGACTACATACAGATCATCTAGTCAAGCTTCCAACTATTAAAGTTGTGAAAACTAAGGCCCATATAAATGACATGATTTATCTGCAAAGAGCATTAGTGAAAGTATGAAATAAAAAATATCTCTGAACTTTTAATTTAGTGCTGTTTTTATTAATCTCAAGTATTAGCTTAAACTTCAGTGTGACAGATTTGGGATTGAATTCTTGCTCACGTTTACTGGTTGCGTGCCTTTTAGTAAGTTACTAAAACACTTTTCTTAAAAATAGACGTATTTATTTATTTATCTTTGGCTGCCTAGGCTCTTCGTTGCTGTGCGCGGGCTTTCTCTAGTTGCGGTGAGCGGGGGCCACTCTTTGTTGCAGTACGTGGGCTTCTCATTGTGGTGGCTTCTCGTTGTTGCTGAGCATGGGGTCTAGGTGCGTGGGCTTCAGTAGCTGTGGTTCACGGGCTCTAGCACGCAGGCTCAGTAGTTGTGGCACATGGTCTTAGTTGCTCCGTGGCATGTGGGATCTTCCCGCATCAGGGCTCAAACGTGTGTCCCGTGCACTGGCAGGTGGATCCTTAACCACCGCGCCAACAGGGAAGCCCTACTAATACACTTTTAACTTTGCTTTTCACGTATGTAAAATGGTGAGCCTTGACTGATATAGAATATGAGATAACCTAGCACTGTTCTTCACACATATATGTAGTTAAAATTTTTTGGCTCTCATCCCACTTAAACAGCCTCTATCCCCTTAATAATGAATGTGTCTTTCAGCTAGCAGAGCACCCCACAGCTGACCACATTCTGGCAAGAGATATAGGATTCTTTTTCTTACTGGGGGTTCTTTATACCTGATATTTGAAGTTCACTTAAACATGAACAACTCTTGTTTATACTGTATTAATGGATTTGATGGATGAATTTTAGAAAGTAATATGCAGGAATTGAGCTGCCTTACTCTCAAGAAATATAATTCGATAGTGGTGGCTAGAACGATAAACAGTGTTTGGACAGGGAGTCCATATTGGATGTGAACTTCCTGTACTCCCATTCGTCTATTAAGAATAAATAGAATCCTTTCAAAATGTGTTTTAAAGGGCAGTTATTTCTTTCTGCCTCATTTAAGTTACCTGCAAGAAAAAGACAATCTCCTGCATCCTTGTTTAATAGGCTTTTAACGTAAAGCAGATAATTTTTTGCAACATTTCCCAAACTTTTCGTTATCCAATTGGCTGAGGCTTCTCAATGATTATCATTTCACAACAATATCTCCATCTTCAGCTTCTTTCAATGAATTGGCCTAATAGATGTGCCGTTAAAACAGAGCTTCACTCTCAACGTATTTTTAATTTTGTATTCAAAGGGTATGAAGGATTCAGCCATAACAGTGAGTGGATTTCTGATACATGCTACATGATGGATGCAACTAAGTGAAAGGAGTCAGGCATGAAAGGCTACATATCGTATGGTTCCATTTATATGAAATGTCCCGCAGTGGCAAATCCATACACACAGAAAAGATTCTACATTAGTGGTTGCCAGGGGGTTGGAAGAGAGGGAAATAGGGAATGACTCCTTAAAATGGGTGTAGGTTTCCTCTTGGTTGATGAAAATGTTTTGCAGCTAGGCAGTGGTGATAGTTGCACAACACTGTGACAGTAGTAAATTCCACTGAATGGTACGGTGAATTGTAAAATGATCCAAATGGTGGATTTTGTGTTATGTTCCTTTTACTACAATAAAAAGGAGAAAGAATTCGGGAAAGACTTAGAGTTTGGGAAACTAAGGTGAACTGGTCAAGAAAAAGACAGCTCTATTGTTCAGCTTTCTCTCAGCTCTCCCAGTGCATTAATCCTCAGCCAAAAGTAGCCTGAACTTGTAGATGATAGTCATTCAACACAGTCCAGGGAAAAGTAAATAAAATAAAACCCAACTCTTCCTCTTTAGCACATGTAGGAAAGGTTAACTTGCTGCTCAGCCACGTGGACATTCATGAAGACGTTTCACTTTAGCTGTCCTCTACTTCAGTACTTTACTCACTTGAGCTCATTCCCACATGTAGGCAACAGCATTCCTTAATTCGATGGAATCTGCAGCACTGGTTGTGATCGGTCCCATGGAAAGAAAAGGAAAGGTGGCACGGAAGCCAAGGGAAGAGATTTTCAAGACAGAGACGTTGTTTAAGATCTGACTCGGCTTGGCGGTCACAAAGATAAGGATTGAGAAGTAGTGCCCTGGACTTGTCAACGGAGAAATCATTGGGGGCTTCAAGGAGATCAGTTTCATGAGAGTAGGGGGGCAGAAACCAGACCGCAGTGTGGATGGGAGGGGAGAAATGGGGTGCAAGTCAAGAAATTGATGGTAAAGGGAAAGAAGGGAGGGGTGGATAGGAGGACAGGAGAATGGAATGGAGGAGAGCAGTTCCTTGTGGCTCTTTAATATGGCTGGGAGGGGCCAACAGAGAAGGAGAGCGTGAAGATGTAGGAAGAGGGGGTGGCATCCCGAGCCCAAGGAGGACTGGCCCCTGTCTTCAGCTCCCACCAGCTGGATGTTCCCTCCCTCTAGCTTTCCACGTAGGCTGTGGAAGTTGCCCCTTGCCTCCTTGGATCAGCCGCCCTTGATTCGTTCGTCCTTTTCTTATTTCTCAGCACACCTGGGTCATACGTTATGTGAAGACAAACAAATCACCACTGATGCTTAATTTTCTTGAAAAATCCCCAGGAAGGTACCATTTTGGAGAACTACATATTGTGCCTCAGCAAGCCAAAGGAGACCATTTTTCCTCTCTCATTGGGAGAGATTGCTGTTTCTTGGAGAACCTGATGAAGAGGGTGACTCGCACTTAGGAATTACGTTGCTTGAAAAGTGCAAAAGGTGAGGTAGTTTGGCTCCGAGGGGCCTCTGAGGCCTGAGACTTCCTGAGAGATGGCAGACTCACAGCTCCCATTTCCCTCTGCCCCTGGGCTATGAGCTCATCAAATGAGATGGTAAATAAAGTCACTGACATGGTTTAAAGGATAATTTAGTTCTCTCTTGTTCACTCAGAGCAAATTGAATGGGATTTGCATACAACATATGGATGAAATATCCATACGATGGGGCTTGACCATATCCTCATGGTTCCCCTTCCCTTTTCTACATCTGGCCCCTTTAGCTCTGCAGACTTAACCCCACACCATCAGTCCACCCAGTCGGTCCGCTGAACGTCGCTTCCTCCTTCGCATCTGGTCGTTGTCGTCACCTTGTTCTCCACTACCGCCTCCTGCAGTAGCTGTTAGGTCCAGAGAGGTTGGTTCACTGTGAGCAAGTAACTGTCAACTCCATGGACAGGTGGAAGTGACTTGGCAGCCGGGATGCGCCCATCCTGAGTTCATTATACCCATGAGGGTCAAGGAGAATGGGGATGCAGCTGGTCTGCAGAGCCCCGGCAGTTCTGAGACACATGTTCCTGGATCCACACGTTGCTCCATACCCAGCCTTGCCTTTCTTTGTTCTCTCTCTTGACTCCATCCAGGTTTCTGCTCTCCTTGTCCCTTTGGGGAGGGAGACCAGTACCAGCCCAGGTGTAGTCCCCCAAAGCTTCCTACTTCCAAGCGTTACGTAGGCTTGTATATCCACTTGCTTGGGTTGCCCTGGCATTCGTGCCAACAAGTTGAGTGGTTTATGCCCTAGGCTCTCTTTTCTGGCAAGAATGTGCCTAAAAATCTCCATCTCTGGTTTGGTGGCCCCTAAAAATTCCCAGTCAGTTTTGGTGAGGGGACACTTGGTGACAGTGTTGTCTTTTGAAATGAGTAGTTCCGTTACCGACAATCCTTTGCTCCCCATACGTTATTTATAAGGTTTTCCTGTTTGTATGTGCAAACTATTTGTGTGTATATTTGGAGAAATACATTGTACAGGCCTCTTTTTTATTTCTTCCACACACCCTAGAGATGTCATAGAGGCAGTAAATATGTCCAACTTTTTGAGAACTTGGAACAATCAAGACTTACCTGTATGGAATGCTGTTAATGATGTCAATTCCCGCGACAGTACCTTTCATCTGACACACTTAGGGACTGTTAACAGATTAAAAGCAGTAAAAGACGCGGATAGAGAGAATTTTCATTATCTTGTGCTCTGAAATCTTGGATTTTCATTGGTTTCAATGGGCCTGAAAATGTATTTTCTTTAGTAGGGACATAGAAGCCTCTAGCGGTATTCTTAACAAAGCAAGGTGAGTTATAAGCAATCATCTGATGGAGGGTAAATGTGCCACAGTCCAGTTTAAGAAAAATACAATATAAAAGTCTTACCATGGAAGAAAATCTTTATATGAACTTTTGAAAAAAAAAAGCTTCAAGAAACATAAAGACATGACACCATATTCAGTTTAAAGTCAGTGACTTGTAAGCAAGGCAAAGCAAAGACAGTCTGATTAAGGCCGTTGCATTGTTCTGGCATGTGTTAGGTCTCACCCATTTCTGTGGCCTTTTTAGAACCTAAGCTTCTAGGGCACAGAGAACTTCATCTTGACGTAGGGCTGAGCAAATGCACGGAGCATTTCTCAATAAGTAGGCATTAAATTCTTAGTCCAGAAGGACCCTTGAGATGCCCTCTCTTTACTCCTTGGTAGAACTGTTTTAACCATCCCCCGAAAACAGATTTTTTTCTTTCAATCTCAAAGTTCAGAGATTCCACAATCAGAAGTTACTTCTCATATTGCCTTGTGGTCTGCTGTGGGAATCTGTCGAATGGTGTGAACTCTGCGTGGGGAGCCTGGTCTACCCTCCAGGCCCACGGTTTGGGCTGCGGTGGTGCCATGCTGTGCTCAGGGGCCTTCTTTTTTGGAAGTCTTGGCTCCAGTGAGCCTTGGTCATGTTCTCTTATGGAACCTTGGGTGCTAGACCACTCTGACCCTCAGTCTCATTTGCAGGTTCTGGGGAGGATTAAATGAGCTCATGGGATATCCAGGTGACTGAGGCAGAGTCGGCTCGGGATGAATCTTTGCTTCGTTTTCATTAGCTGCGGGGAAGACAATGACAGCTTGGTGCCTCTCCAACTTTAATATGGGTATGCCTCTCTTGGGGATCCTGTTAAATGCAGGCTGGTATTCAGTAGTTCTGGGTGGGGCCTGGATTCTGTGCTTCTAACAAGCTCCTAGGTGACGGTGACGCTGAGGGCAAGGGTTTGGCACCTGTGTTTCTCCCTTTCCGGAAGAGCAGGATGTCTGCCCCACCCCCACCCCGAGAGGAGAAAACATCCGCAATGTGACTACTAGGAACCAGCTTCCCTCACATGCAAGCGTCCTGTACCAATGCAGGTACTCACTGCTCCCAACCATTCTGTCTGAGGCGCAGCAAGCCAAAACACTGAAATGCTGAGGTTTGCAGCAAAGAGGACGTTTATTCACAGGGCAGCCAAGCGAGGACGTGACGTGACAATAGGTCTCAAATCCGCCTCCCCAAAGGCAAGGGGCTTTGGGTATCTGTGGGATAAAGAATAAAGAAGCAGGGCAGTATGAGGCATGGGGAGCATGAGGAAAGGTGATTGGAAAAACGTGTGCTCATCATGGTTCTGAGCTGGCATAACTAGGCTACAGGCCTCAGCACATTCTCAGGCTGGAGTTTTGGCCCTCTGATGGCAGGAGGTCAAAAGGCACTTGCCCAGGTGGAAGATCGGTGGTCCTCTCCACTCTAAACCAGCTCAGCCTAACCAGGCACAGCTGATTCCAAGTTCCTGGAGGATCACGGGGCAAACATCTTATTGCTTATGCTACATGCTACTTGGAGGACGTGCAGGTGTTCAAGCTACCTTGATGAGTGAAGACCGGGATTTGACTAATCATGACACCTTGTTTCACCTCCAGGCGAGCAGAAGAGAGCTGTAGGCTGAGTCTGGCTCCTGGCACCTGGAATTGGAGGCAGGTGGTTTAAAAACGGGCTCTCCCATCCTCTGTGTGATATTAGGTAGATAGACTATTGAACCTTCCTGTGCCTGTTTCTCTCCACAAGCAGCATGGGGACACTCAGAGTCCCTCTCTTGGGGGCTGTTATGGGGCTTCAGTGAGATATAGATGCATGCACAGGCACACGGGAGACACCCAGTGTGTGTTCCCTTCGTGCTTATTTTTATTAGGACACCAGTATTGTTAGAAGATTTCTGGTTTGGACAACAAATTAGATAGGTGGTCATTGCTATAGTTTATGCGAGAGCAATTCACATTGCCATTTGCAAAAAAGTAGTTGGTTGTCCAATGGGGATTATAAACATCCATTTAACATGAGCTACTGAACAGATAGTTCACACAGTAAGTACTTTATTTAAAATCAATTCTCTTTGTTTTCTTAAGCAATTGTTAACCCCCAATTTCGTGAGTACTACCAAGTAAGTCACTTGAAAATCATCTAGAGCAATCTATTTCACTTAGCAAGCCTAAAGCTATAGTTCAACCATTTTATTTACTGTTCTATGACAAAAATTACTCTAAACAGCTATTCCCTGGATAAGTAATCAGCTAAAGCTAGTTTGACTGACTAAATCGATTTACTGAGTTAATAAGCCAGTTGTTTTAGAATAGGTCGAATGCATATTTCTCATCCATTCTGCATTAAAGTGTTTCCCATTCGTACATACCCACATTCCTACTTCTGTGCTGTAGGGCTTGGCTGAACTACACCTGCCTTCAGTGAAACTTTTCTCTCCTGCACAATTGGAGATAATTTTAGTCTCCTCGTGACTCCCACGGGGTTACCTCTGTTGTGACACTTGACTATTTGGTGGCATATTTTATTTGAAAAAGCCTTCCGTTACTCCGGGCACATCAAACAGTAAATGCTTTCTCTTCGTAAACCTGCATAACAATTTTCTGAACTCTTCTGCTCTGGGCAAGATTCATCAGTACACCAGGCAAACATAGTGAAAGAGGAGACAGTACTTGTGTTGTATTCAATTGGGTCTTGATACCTAAGTGTGACTCTTAACCAAGGATTATGCAGTAGTTAAGGACACAGATTCAAGTTGTTTAGGATGTGTCCTAAAGTGTCAGTGGCAGAATTTAAGTCTCTACTCTGGAAATTGTAGACCTGAGACAAACTACTTCCCTAAACGTCATTTCCTACATCTGAGAAAGATAATAGTATCTACCTTGTAGTAGACTGAATAATACCATTGCCCCCAAATGTCCACATTCTACTCTCCAGAACCTGTGGATGTCACCTTAAATGGCAGAAGGCACTTTGCCAGTGGGATGAAAGTAATGGTTCTCAGATGGGAAGATTCTCCTGGACTACCTGGATGGACCCAAATATAACCACTGGTGTTCTCATAAGAGAGAGACAGAGGGAATTTGTACTCCAAAGAGAATGTGATGACAAAGTTGGGGTTGCATTGATGTGGCCAGAAGTGAAGGAATGCTGGCGAGAAAACAAACAGATTCTCGCTTAGAGCCTCTAGAAGGAGGATGGATGGCCCTGTCGACTTCTGGTTTCAGCCCAGGGAAACTGGTTTTGGACCTCTGTCTTCCAGAACCATAAGAAAATAAGTGTGTTTTGTTAGAAGCAAGCACATTTGTAGTCATTTGTTACAGCAGCCATAGGGAACTGATGCCTACCTCATAGGAAGTATTTCTCCAATTAAAATGTGTGACTGGAAACACACTTAGTGGCATGTGTGACACACACTAGTTATGCTACCATAGGTCGTTCTTGGAAACTGAAGCCTTGGTTTTGAGAGATCATCAAAACCAGTACAATGGTTGCCATGTTTCTCCTTGTTCAGCCTGGTGACCAACCCGGTAGAGAGAGCTCCATCCTTTCCCACAGGACCCCACCTGTGGGTATGTAGAGGGAAGCGGTTATGTCTCCATTAAGGCATCATTTTCTTTTCCTTTCTACTTTTGTCTTCATTAATCTTCATCCAACTGACCTTTCTAAATTTTACAGAAAACAAAACCATTTCTCCATGGATTCAGATACTACCCCAAGTTAATATTCCAACCAAGTTCTTGTTCTTCCGGGTCTCATCACCAGAAATTTCTGAGCCTAACTCTACTCTAGTTTCTAGGATCACTCATTTTCTCATTTCTCCCTTCTCCTTTTAGTTCAGAGTCTTGTCAATTTAGTTCCTTCGCTAACCACAACTTATAGTACGGTGACACAGCAAAGTGATGAAAGTCTAGACGGTCTAGTTTTAATCCCGGGTTTTGCCACCTACTTACTGTGTGGCACTAGGCAAGCTCTTCAACGTCTCTGGGCCTCAGTTTCCCCCAGAAAAGTGAACATTATGAATATTCCCTACCTCTAGGGTTGCCATTATGAGGAATAAGTGAGTTAATATTTGGTAAGCCCTTAGAATAGTACTTGTTATAGTCTAAGCACTACAGTTGTGCTTGTTAATAATAATAAATGAAATTCCAAGCGTATAACTTACTCAACTTTCTGTCATAACTTTGAAGTGTTGGTCTATCTGTTGGCTCACGTCGCAGGTAAATGAGTGGAGGCATGGGCTGAGGCATTGCTATCACTGGGTGGTGTCTTCCCAGAACTTGGAACAGCGGTGTGAAATGGGTAGTGGTTCTATTGGAGACAGGGCAGACTGGAAAATGACAGCCTGGGAAGGAGGTGTGGTGTCCATAGCTTTGGTGTTAGAGGTGCTGCCTGGTGAAGCACCAGTGCCAGCCTAAGCCGTAAATGGGGTGCTGGGGTAAAGAGGAGCAGGACGGAAGATGACAGCGTGGGAAGGAGGTGTGGTGTCCATAGGTTCGGGGTCTGAGGTGCTGACTGCTGAGGCACCGATGCCCACCAAAGGCGTAAATGGGTTGCTGGAGAAAACAGGAGCAGAATAGAAGATGACAGCGTGTGAAGGAGGTGTGGTGTCCATAGGTTCGGGGTCTGACATGCTTCCTGCTGAAGCACCGATGCCCGCCAGGGCCGTAAATGGGGTGCGGGGGAAAACAGGAGCAGAATGGAAGAGGACAGCGTGTGAAGGAGGTGTGGTGTCCATAGGTTGGGGTTCTGACGTGCTTCCTGCTGAAGCACCGATGCCCGCCAAAGCCATAAATGGGGTGGTGGGGAAAACAGGAGCAGAATGGAAGATGACAGCGTGTGAAGGAGGTGTGGTGTCCATAGGTTCGGGGTCTGACGTGCTTCCTGCTGAAGCACCGATGCCCGCCAGGGCCGTAAATGGGGTGCTGGGGAAAACAGGAGCAGAATGGAAGAGGACAGCGTGTGGAGGAGGTGTGGTGTCCATAGCTTCCATATTAGAGGTACTGCCTGCCTGATCTGAGAGCAGAGAGTGAAAGTGGGAGAGCCTCTTCCTAGATTCTAACTCCTCTGAATTTATAGCACTGGCTCTGCCTGGCTTTATGACATATCCATTGTAGGTGTCACAGAGAAAGAGCGGGCGGGGCAGGGGGTGAGGCAGGGGTCACATGCAAGCCCAGCTGCTGGCTTAACCCCGGCCCAAAGGCAAAGGGCGGGGCCCCTTCTGGACTTTCTAGTGGCTGGGACTACTGGCTGTGGGTGGCAGGTGTTTGGCACCAGATGGGCCACCATGCGGAGACTGTTGGGGACTGTGGAAGCCTCCTCCAGAGCTCACCCTGCCTGGGGACTGGCTCTGCAGGCCCCTCAGCCCTGCGTATGTATCGGCCAGGCCTTCCCCACCACGGGGCCCAGAGGCCAGAGCCTGCTCAGACCTGAGGGCAGGAGGCAGCCAGAGCTTACCAGGGTGTGGGCCACCTCGTCCGGAGACCTCCCCAGCTCCTCTGCGAGTCCTGGAGACAGGATCGCCTTCTCCAGGGCTGCTCAGCTGCCAGCATCACCATGAGCCAGGTGGCCAAGGTTTCTGAGCAGGAGATGCAGAGCCCTGATCCGACTGGATGCTGCAGCCCACGATGTCCCTTCCTGGCAGATAGGTTCTTTCTTCACTTCTTTTTTGAAATTTGGTAAAAGAACATTTAAACCTTGGCCTGTCCTTCAGGGTATATAGATGGTAGTGGCTTAGCCGGGATTCGATCCAAGCCTGTGTGATTCCAGAGCTTGTGCTCTGCACTGTGGTGCCTCCTTATCGTATATGCTTCATGTGTTACTTGTTTTTCTTTTCTTCTTGTAGTCCTTATGGTACTTAGCCCTCAGTGCCATACCTGTAACGAACAGCTACACTGCCCTGTAGGAGGTCTTCTTTTGTTCAACGCATGAATTGGTCATCCACCACACTGTGTTCTAATCTCAGAAGATACAGGTCAGGGACCACCAGTTGTCAGCATGGCACCATTCCATATTTCTAACTGAGGCTTGAAGCCCGTATTTTCCCTTTGTCTAGTTTGAAGGATCCAGATATGTAAAGATGATATTCTAGATAAATCATGGGTTATCCTGAAAGAAATTCACCAGTGACTTGTTCCGTATGGATTAGAAGCCAGCTTCTCTGGCCTTCCTGGAGTATATCCAGTAAGGCGTCTCATTCATATGTCTAGAAAACAAATATATCATTTATTGCAACTTCAGCGTGGAGCGATGTATTGGTATAAAGTACGATCAACACAATTTGGTCATTGTGAGTATGCCAGCTGGGTCCACTCTTTACTACACATATGTAACTCTAGGGATTCTTATGCCCAAGAGAGGAGACGTACTCTTGGCTGTCTAGGACAAGGGAAGCATGTGTTGTTATTCAGGAGCTGGAAGCTTCAGCATGACAGGTAGGAATTGAACAATCCTGGTCTACACATCACTTGACCTTGCTTAAAACTTGTTTCTTTGGCTTGCTGGGGCTGACATTGTCTGTTATGTTTCACGCATGTGACATGTAGAAGTTTCAGAACCCAAAATCATATAGATCAGTAAAAATGTATATGTATATATAAACCTATTGAAACTCACACTGGGCATAATTCATATATTCCAAAATCAGTTTGACCCTCTGCTCATGAGATTCTTTTTATGGTATGTCCCAGCAAATCTGGGCTTCCATCCCCAATAAATTTTGGGGTTGGAGGACACAAAAGCTTTTGCTCAGACCTAAATTCTGTCTGAAAACAAGGGAAATATTATAAGCCCTTTGTAACCTCTCCAAGAGCAGAAATGATTTACAGCTGTGGCATTGAACCATAATTCCTCGATCTCATTTGAGAAGAGTTCAGTTAGAAACAGTGTCTTGATTTTTGTTTCTTTTGTTTCTTCCCTGTTTTCTTGTCTTGCTTACCAACAATCCATTGTAATTCATGAGTTAGTATGGCAGCAGGCTGAGTGTTTCCTGGAGCTCATTAAATGAAGTGTTTTTCCTAAAATGACGTTTGTCTCCTTGTTTTCAGCCCCTCTTCTTTCCTCTGCCCTTGACTATAACCAGAGCTCAGCAAAAGCTGAGTGACTTTGTGCAGACCTTACTTAGGCTCAGCCTTTTTTTCTTCACTATTTTATTCATGGCTCCTCCATTTCATTGCTTGCCTTCTCGAAATGTGTTGAAATCTTTCTGTGGTTGATGACTTCCAGAATATCTTGGCTTTTATTGGTTGATTAATTTTGGTATTTCTACAGTTTTATTTAGATATGGTTTCAGGAGGAACAGAAAGTAAATATAGTTCCTAGTCTGCCATCTTGAGCTGAAAATCCCTGTGGATTTTAGCATCCAATGTTCCCATGGGAAAACACCCAACCATGGCCTTAATAGATGTAACACTCAAGATTTCAGCTTTTCTTGAGCAATCACTCAGGATTTCATATGTGGTCATTTCTAATGGGGAAATAATAACTATCTCATGACGTTGATTGGAGGATTAAATTAGATAATGAACATGAAAATGCTTTGTAAGATTTAAAAATCAGTAAAAATGTTTTTTGTTACTATTTGATTTGTTGCTATTTCAACTTCACTTGACAGTTGTTTATGACCTTGCCTATGTGAGAAAATGTCCTCTGGGTTATTTTTCGGAAAGCCAGAATGTATTTTTCAATAGCTCAATGGAACTGGCATCATTTGTGAAGGTTAAGGGTGAAGGGGTAAATGTTTCTTGACACCTATCACTTTACAGTGTTTTCAGGAACTAACTGACTCATGTATTCCTCTTCCAAATTTGGTTGAGGACCTCCTACCAGCCACATGCTTTACGTCAGGTGTTGGAAAGCATTTTCTGGATTTTAAATATCTTAGGCTTTGTGGGCCATATACAGTTTCTGTAGCTTCTCCTCCTCTTTCCTCTTCAACAAGCTTTCTAAATGTGAGAACCATTATTAGCTCACAGTCCCACAGATCCAGGCTGAGAGCCTGATTTGATTCGTGGCCATTATTTGCCAATTCCTGCTCTGCGTCTTCACTGAGGAGGGGGACCATGTTTGAGTAATCATTTCTTTGAATCAACTGTTGGTCTTCTGGGGCTTGTCCTTGCTCTCCTACAGTCTCTAATCAGCGTGGCATCCAGAGAGATCTTGTTAAAACATAAGTCAGATCATGTCACTCAAATTTCTTCAGTGGCTTCTTCACAGAAAATGCAAAGTCCTCAGAGTGCCTCCACAGACCTAGAAATCTGGGCCTCTGTTTCCTCTCTGACTGTTTCGTTCTCCTCTCCAATTTGCTCGCTCTGTTTTCCACATGCTGACATCCTTTCTGCTCCTTGGATACTCCAAACCTACTCTTGCCTCATTGACTTTCTGCCGCACGCCAGCCGCAGAAAGAGGATTTCACCGCCCAGGGTCAGAAGGGAAGGGGTGAGGACCTGAAGTAGCACTGACGAATGGGGTCAGAAGCCCATGGGGTCAGAAGGCTGCAATGAGAAGCCTACTCACCGCAACAAAGAATAGACCCCCGCTCGCCGAAACTAGAGAAAGCTCGCATGCAGCAATGAAGACCCAATGCAGCCAAAAATAAATAAACAAAACATAAAGTATAGAATCTTAAAAAAGCAACAAAAAAATCGATAAAGAATATTACGAGAATAGAATCACAGGCCAGTTTCTCCTTTGAACATGCATGCAAAATGTGTAAAGAGAAGCACAAACTGTATCCATGGTATGTAAAACAATCATATATCAGAATCAAAGTAGCTTTATTCTGGCAATGCAAGGTTGCTTTAATGTCCAAACATGAAACTGATCCCAGGAATGAATTAGAGTGGGGAAAGAAGTCATTTACAACTGAAATCTTGGGACTTCCCTGGTGGTCCAGTATTTAGAACATGACGCTTTCACTGCTGGGGCCCTGGGGTCCAATCCCAGGTCAGGGAACTAAGATCCTGCAAGACATGAGGCAGGGCCCCGAAAAAAACAAAAAAAAAAAAGGAAAGAAAGAAGTCTTAACCAGGAGAAGCACAATATCGAATAAACATAACAGATAACACCTTATGAAAAGTAGGTGAAGATTATGGAATATTCTAAAATTTAAAACAAAAAGAAAGTTTTAAAGATTCAAAAGGATGTGACAAATATTGTACATAGGCAAAAATGAAATGAAATAAAGTATACAAATGATGGGAACCCAAAATTCCAGATGCCCAAGTCCTGTCTCTGAAGAGTCTCATTCAATGGGTTCAGGATTTCCTCTATATTTAAAAACCTACAGGTGATTCTGGTACGATTCACAGACACAATGTAAAGCTTCTCTTTTACAGGAAAGAATACCAGATTATTTTGTTATCTTATAGTTATACTAACAGGTTGTACTATTGACGGATAAGTCCGCTGTCAAAATGCACCCCCACTAGGGGTAAAAAAGGAACTAATAGTCTCTACTGCTACTTGGTGGCAGCATGCATGTATTGCAAGGGCAATTATTGTAGCAATCCAAATTAGTGGAACATTTTAGAATTGGAAGACTACATACAGATCATCTAGTCAAGCTTCCAACTATTAAAGTTGTGAAAACTAAGGCCCATATAAATGACATGATTTATCTCCAAAGAGCATTAGTGAAAGTATGAAATAAAAAATATCTCTGAACTTTTAATTTAGTGCTGTTTTTATTAATCTCAAGTATTAGCTTAAACTTCAGTGTGACAGATTTGGGATTGAATTCTTGCTCACGTTTACTGGTTGCATGCCTTTTAGTAAGTTACTAAAACACTTTTCTTAAAAATAGACGTATTTATTTATTTATCTTTGGCTGCCTAGGCTCTTCGTTGCTGTGCGCAGGCTTTCTCTAGTTGCGGTGAGCGGGGGCCACTCTTTGTTGCAGTACGCGGGCTTCTCATTGTGGTGGCTTCTCGTTGTTGCTGAGCACGGGGTCTAGGTGCGTGGGCTTCAGTAGCTGTGGTTCACGGGCTCTAGCACGCAGGCTCAGTAGTTGTGGCACATGGTCTTAGTTGCTCCGTGGCATGTGAGATCTTCCCGCATCAGGGATCAAACGTGTGTCCCGTGCATTGGCAGGTGGATCCTTAACCACCGTGCCAACAGGGAAGCCCTACTAATACACTTTTAACTTTGCTTTTCACGTATGTAAAATGGTGAGCCTTGACTGATATAGAATATGAGATAACCTAGCACTGTTCTTCACACATATATGTAGTTAAAATTTTTTGGCTCTCATCCCACTTAAACAGCCTCTATCCCCTTAATAATGAATGTGTCTTTCAGCTAGCAGAGCACCCACAGCTGACCACATTCTGGCAAGAGATATAGGATTCTTTTTCTTACTGGGGGTTCTTTATACCTGATATTTGAAGTGCACTTAAACTTGAACAACTCTTGTTTATACTGTATTAATGGATTTGATGGATGAATTTTAGAAAGTAATATGCAGGAATTGAGCTGCCTTACTCTCAAGAAATATAATTCGATAGTGGTGGCTAGAACGATAAACAGTGTTTGGACAGGGAGTCCATATTGGATGTGAACTTCCTGTACTCCCATTCGTCTATTAAGAATAAATAGAATCCTTTCAAAATGTGTTTTAAAGGGCAGTTATTTCTTTCTGCCTCATTTAAGTTACCTGCAAGAAAAAGACAATCTCCTGCATCCTTGTTTAATAGGCTTTTAACGTAAAGCAGATAATTTTTTGCAACATTTCCCAAACTTTTCATTATCCAATTGGCTGAGGCTTCTCAATGATTATCATTTCACAACAATATCTCCATCTTCAGCTTCTTTCAATGAATTAGCCTAATAGATGTGCCATTAAAACAGAGCTTCACTCTCAACGTATTTTTAATTTTGTATTCAAAGGGTATGAAGGATTCAGCCATAACAGTGAGTGGATTTCTGATACATGCTACATGATGGATGCAACTAAGTGAAAGGAGTCAGGCATGAAAGGCTACATATCGTATGGTTCCATTTATATGAAATGTCCCGCAGTGGCAAATCCATACACACAGAAAAGATTCTACATTAGTGGTTGCCAGGGGGTTGGAAGAGAGGGAAATAGGGAATGACTCCTTAAAATGGGTGTAGGTTTCCTCTTGGTTGATGAAAATGTTTTGCAGCTAGGCAGTGGTGATAGTTGCACAGCAGTGTGACAGTAGTAAATTCCACTGAATGGTACGGTGAATTGTAAAATGATCCAAATGGTGGATGTTGTGTTATGTTCCTTTTACTACAATAAAAAGGAGAAAGAATTCGGGAAAGACTTAGAGTTTGGGAAACTAAGGTGAACTGGTCAAGAAAAAGACAGCTCTATTGTTCAGTTTTCTCTCAGCTCTCCCAGTGCATTAATCCTCAGCCAAAAGTAGCCTGAACTTGTAGATGATAGTCATTCAACACAGTCCAGAGAAAAGTAAATAAAATAAAACCCCACTCTTCTTCTTTAGCACATGTAAGAAAGGTTAACTTGCTGCTCAGCCACGTGGACATTCATGAAGACGTTTCACTTTAGCTGTCCTCTACTTCAGTACTTTACTCACTTGAGCTCATTCACACATGTAGGAAACAGCATTCCTTAATTCGATGGAATCTGCAGCACTGGTTGTGATCGGTCTCATGGAAAGAAAAGGAAAGGTGGCGCGGAAGCCAAGGAAAGAGATTTTCAAGACAGAGACGTTGTTTAAGATCTGACTCGGCTTGGCGGTCACAAAGATAAGGATTGAGAAGTAGTGCCCTGGACTTGTCAACGGAGAAATCATTGGGGGCTTCAAGGAGATCAGTTTCACGAGAGTAGGGGGGCAGAAACCAGACCGCAGTGTGGATGGGAGGGGAGAAATGGGGGGCAAGTCAAGAAATTGATGGCAAAGGGAAAGAAGGGAGGGGTGGATAGGAGGACAGGAGAATGGAATGGAGGAGAGCAGTTCCTTGTGGCTCTTTAATATGGCTGGAAGGGGCCAACAGAGAAGGAGAGCGTGAAGATGTAGGAAGAGGGGGTGGCATCCCGAGCCCAAGGAGGACTGGCCCCTGTCTTCAGCTCCCACCAGCTGGATGTTCCCTCCCTCTAGCTTTCCACGTAGGCTGTGGAAGTTGCCCCTTGCCTCCTTGGATCAGCCGCCCTTGATTCGTTCGTCCTTTTCTTATTTCTCAGCACACCTGGGTCATACGTTATGTGAAGACAAACAAATCACCACTGATGCTTAATTTTCTTGAAAAATCCCCAGGCAGGTACCATTTTGGAGAACTACATATTGTGCCTCAGCAAGCCAAAGTAGCCCATTTTTCCTCTCTCATTGGGAGAGATTGCTGTTTCTTGGAGAACCTGATGAAGAAGGTGACTCGCAGTTAGGAATAACGTTGCTTGAAAAGTGCAAAAGGTGAGGTAGTTTGGCTCTGAGGGGCCTCTGAGGCCTGAGACTTCCTGAGAGATGGCAGACTCACAGCTCCCATTTCCCTCTGCCCCTGGGCTATAAACTCATCAAATGAGATGGTAAATAAAGTCACTGACATGGTTTAAAGGATAATTTAGTTCTCTCTTGTTCACTCAGAGCAAATTGAATGGGATTTGTATACAACATATGGATGAAATATCCATACGATGGGGTTTGACCATATCCTCATGGTTCCCCTTCCCTTTTCTACATCTGGCCCCTTTAGCTCTGCAGACTTAACCCCACACCATCAGTCCACCCAGTCGGTCCGCTGAACGTCGCTTCCTCCTTCGCATCTGGTCGTTGTCGTCACCGTGTTCTCCACTACCGCCTCCTGCAGTAGCTGTTAGGTCCAGAGAGGTTGGTTCACTGTGAGCAAGTAACTGTCAACTCCATGGACAGGTGGAAGTGACTTGGCAGCCGGGATGCGCCCATCCTGAGTTCATTATACCCATGAGGGTCAAGGAGAATGGGGATGCAGCTGGTCTGCAGAGCCCCGGCAGTTCTGAGACACATGCTCCTGGATCCACACGTTGCTCCATACCCAGCCTTGCCTTTCTTTGTTCTCTCTCTTGACTCCATCCAGGTTTCTGCTCTCCTTGTCCCTTTGGGGACGGAGGCCAGTACCAGCCCAGGTGTAGTCCCCCAAAGCTTCCTACTTCCAAGCATTACGTAGGCTTGTATATCCACTTGCTTGGGTTGCCCTGGCATTCGTGCCAACAAGTTGAGTGGTTTATGCCCTAGGCTCTCTTTTCTGGCAAGAATGTGCCTAAAAATCTCCATCTCTGGTTTGGTGGCCCCTAAAAATTCCCAGTCAGTTTTGGTGAGGGGACACTTGGTGACAGTGTTGTCTTTCGAAATGAGTAGTTCCGTTACCGACAATCCTTTGCTCCCCATACGTTATTTATAAGGTTTCCCTGTTTGTATGTGCAAACTATTTGTGTGTATATTTGGAGAAATACATTGTACAGGCCTCTTTTTTATTTCTTCCACACACCCTAGAGATGTCATAGAGGCAGTAAATATGTCCAACTTTTTGAGAACTTGGAACAATCAAGACTTACCTGTATGGAATGCTGTTAATGATGTCAATTCCCACGACAGTACCTTTCATCTGACACACTTAGGGACTGTTAACAGATTAAAAGCAGTAAAAGACGCGGATAGAGAGAATTTTCATTATCTTGTGCTCTGAAATCTTGGATTTTCATTGGTTTCAATGGGCCTGAAAATGTATTTTCTTTAGTAGGGACATAGAAGCCTCTAGCGGTATTCTTAACAAAGCAAGGTGAGTTATAAGCAATCATCTGATGGAGGGTAAATGTGCCACAGTCCAGTTTAAGAAAAATACAATATAAAAGTCTTACCATGGAAGAAAATCTTTATATGATCTTTTGAAAAAAAAAAAGCTTCAAGAAACATAAAGACATGACACCATATTCCGTTTAAAGTCAGTGACTTGTAAGCAAGGCAAAGCAAAGACAGTCTGATTAAGGCCGTTGCATTGTTCTGGCATGTGTTAGGTCTCACCCATTTCTGTGGCCTTTTTAGAACCTAAGCTTCTAGGGCACAGAGAACTTCATCTTGGCGTAGGGCTGAGCAAATGCACGGAGCATTTCTCAATAAGTAGGCATTAAATTCTTAGTCCAGAAGGACCCTTGAGATGCCCTCTCTTTACTCCTTGGTAGAACTGTTTTAACCATCCCCCGAAAACAGATTTTTTTTCTTTCAATCTCAAAGTTCAGAGATTGCACAATCAGAAGTTACTTCTCATATTGCCTTGTGGTCTGCTGTGGGCATCTGTCGAATGGTGTGAACTCTGCGTGGGGAGCCTGGCCTACCCTCCAGGCCCACGGTTGGGGCTGCAGTGGTGCCATGCTGTGCTCAGGGGCCTTCTTTTTTGGAAGTCTTGGCTCCAGTGAGCCTTGGTCATGTTCTTTTATGGAACCTTGGGTGCTAGACCACTCTGACCCTCAGTCTCATTTGCAGGTTCTGGGGAGGATTAAATGAGCTCATGGGATATCCAGGTGACTGAGGCAGAGTCGGCTCGGGATGAATCTTTGCTTCGTTTTCATTAGCTGCGGAGAAGACGATGACAGCTTGGTGCCTCTCCAACTTTAATATGGGTATGCCTCTCTTGGGGATCTTGTTAAATGCAGGCTGGTATTCAGTAGTTCTGGGTGGGGCCTGGATTCTGTGCTTCTAACAAGCTCCTAGGTGACGGTGACGCTGAGGGCAAGGGTTTGGCACCTGTGTTCCTCCCTTTCCGGAAGAGCAGGATGTCTGCCCCACCCCCACCCCGAGAGGAGAAAACATCCGCAATGTGACTACTAGGAACCAGCTTCCCTCACATGCAAGGGTCCTGTACCACTGCTCCCAACCATTCTGTCTGAGGCGCAGCAAGCCAAAACACTGAAATGCTGAGGTTTGCAGCAAAGAGGAGGTTTATTCACAGGGCAGCCAAGCGAGGACGTGACGTGACAATAGGTCTCAAATCCGCCTCCCCAAAGGCAAGGGGCTTTGGATATCTGTGGGATACAGAATAAAGAAGCAGGGCAGTATAAGGCATGCGGAGCATGAAGAAAGGTGATTGGAAAAACGTGTGCTCATCATTGTTCTGAGCTGGCATAACTAGGCTACAGGCCTCAGCACATTCTCAGGCTGGAGTTTTCGGCCCTCTGATGGCAGGAGGTCAAAAGGCACTTGCCCAGGTGGAAGATCGGTGGTCCTCTCCACTCTAAGCCAGCTCAGCCTAACCAGGCCCAGCTGATTGCAAGTTCCTGGAGGATCACGGGGCAAACATCTTATTGATTATGCTACATGCTTCTTGGAGGACTTGCAGGTGTTCAAGGTACCTTGATGAGTGAAGACCGGGATTTGACTAATCATGACACCTTGTTTCACCTCCAGGCGAGCAGAAGAGAGCTGTAGGCTGAGTCTGGCTCCTGGCACCTGGAATTGGAGGCAGGTGGTTTAAAAACGGGCTCTCCCACCCTCTGTGTGATAATCGGTAGATAGACTATTGAACCTTCCTGTGCCTGTTTCTCTCCACAAGCAGCATGGGGACACTCAGAGTCCCTCTCTTGGGGGCTGTTATGGGGCTTCAGTGAGATATAGATGCATGCACAGGCACACGGGAGACACCCAGTGTGTGTTCCCTTCATGCTTATTTTTATTAGGACACCAGTATTGTTAGAAGATTTCTGGTTTGGACAACAAATTAGATAGGTGGTCATTGCTATAGTTTATGCGAGAGCAATTCACATTGCCATTTGCAAAAAAGTAGTTGGTTGTCCAATGGGGATTATAAACATCCATTTAACATGAGCTACTGAACAGATAGTTCACACAGTAAGTACTTTATTTAAAATCAATTCTCTTTGTTTTCTTAAGCAATTGTTAACCCCCAATTTCGTGAGTACTACCAAGTAAGTCACTTGAAAATCATCTAGAGCAATCTATTTCACTTAGCAAGCCTAAAGCTATAGTTCAACCATTTTATTTACTGTTCTATGACAAAAATTACTCTAAACAGCTATTCCCTGGATAAGTGATCAGCTAAAGCTAGTTTGACTGACTAAATCGATATACTGAGTTAATAAGCCAGTTGTTTTAGAATAGGTCGAATGCATATTTCTCATCCATTCTGCATTAAAGTGTTTCCCATTCGTACATACCCACATTCCTACTTCTGTGCTGTAGGGCTTGGCTGAACTACACCTGCCTTCAGTGAAACTTTTCTCTCCTGCACAATTGGAGATAATTTTAGTCTCCTCGTGACTCCCACGGGGTTACCTCTGTTGTGACACTTGACTATTTGGTGGCATATTTTATTTGAAAAAGCCTTCCGTTACTCCGGGCACATCAAACAGTAAATGCTTTCTCTTCGTAAACCTGCATAACAATTTTCTGAACTCTTCTGCTCTGGGCAAGATTCATCAGTACACCAGGCAAACATAGTGAAAGAGGAGACAGTACTTGTGTTGTATTCAATTGGGTCTTGATACCTAAGTGTGACTCTTAACCAAGGATTATGCAGTAGTTAAGGACACAGATTCAAGTTGTTTAGGGTGTGTCCTAAAGTGTCAGTGGCAGAATTTAAGTCTCTACTCTGGAAATTGTAGACCTGAGACAAACTACTTCCCTAAACGTCATTTCCTACATCTGAGAAAGATAATAGTATCTACCTTGTAGTAGACTGAATAATACCATTGCCCCCAAATGTCCACATTCTACTCTCCAGAACCTGTGGATGTCACCTTAAATGGCAGAAGGCACTTTGCCAGTGGGATGAAAGTAATGGTTCTCAGATGGGAAGATTCTCCTGGACTACCTGGATGGGCCCAAATATAACCACTGGTGTTCTCGTAAGAGAGAGGCAGAGGGAATTTGTACTCCAAAGAGAATGTGATGACGAAGTTGGGGTTGCATTGATGTGGCCAGAAGTAAAGGAATGCTGGCGAGGAAACAAACAGATTCTCGCTTAGAGCCTCTAGAAGGAGGATGGATGGCCCTGTCGACTTCTGCTTTCAGCCCAGGGAAACTGGTTTTGGACCTCTGTCTTCCAGAACCATAAGAAAATAAGTGTGTTTTGTTAGAAGCAAGCACATTTGTAGTCATTTGTTACAGCAGCCATAGGGAACTAATGCCTACCTCATAGGAAGTAGCTGTCCAATTAAAATGTGTGACTGGAAACACACTTAGTGGCATGTGTGAGACACACTAGTTATGCTACCATAGGTCGTTCTTGGAAACTGAAGCCTTGGTTTTGAGAGATCATCAAAACCAGTACAATGGTTGCCATGTTTCTCCTTGTTCAGCCTGGTGACCAACCCGGTAGAGAGAGCTCCATCCTTTCCCACAGGACCCCACCTGTGGGTACGTAGAGGGAAGCGGTTATGTCTCCCTTAAGGCACCTTTTTCTTTTCCTTTCTACTTTTGTCTTCATTAATCTTCATCCAACTGACCTTTCTAAATTTTACAGAAAACAAAACCATTTCTCCATGGATTCAGATACTACCCCAAGTTAATATTCCAACCAAGTTCTTGTTCTTCCGGGTCTCATCACCAGAAATTTCTGAGCCTAACTCTACTCTAGTTTCTAGGATCACTCATTTTCTCATTTCTCCCTTCTCCTTTTAGTTCAGAGTCTTGTCAATTTAGTTCCTTCCCTAACCACAACTTATAGTACGGTGACACAGCAAAGTGATGAAAGTCTAGATGGTCTAGTTTTAATCCCGGGTTTTGCCACCTACTTACTGTGTGGCATTAGGCAAGCTCTTCAACGTCTCTGGGCCTCAGTTTCCCCCAGAAAAGTGAACATTATGAATATTCCCTACCTCTAGGGTTGCCATTATGAGGAATAAGTGAGTTAATATTTGGTAAGCCCTTAGAATAGTACTTCTTATAGTCTAAGCACTACAGTTGTGTTTGTTAATAATAATAAATGAAATTCCAAGCGTATAACTTACTCAACTTTCTGTCATAACTTTGAAGTGTTGGTCTATCTGTTGGCTCATGTCGCAGGTAAATGAGTCGAGGCATGGGCTGAGGCATTGCTATCACTGGGTGGTGTGTTCCCAGAACTTGGAACAGCGGTGTGAAATGGGTAGTGGTTCTATTGGAGACAGGGCAGACTGGAAAATGACAGCCTGGGAAGGAGGTGTGGTGTCCATAGCTTTGGTGTTAGAGGTGCTGCCTGGTGAAGCACCAGTGCCGGCCTAAGCCGTAAATGGGGTGCTGGGGAAAACAGGAGCAGAATGGAAGATGACAGCGTGGGAAGGAGGTGTGGTGTCCATAGGTTCGGGGTCTGACGTGCTTCCTGCTGAAGCACCGATGCCCGCCAAAGCCGTAAATGGGGTGCTGGAGAAAACAGGAGCAGAATGGAAGATGACAGCGTGTGAAGGTGGTGTGGTGTCCATAGGTTCGGGGTCTGACGTGCTTCCTGCTGAAGCACCGATGCCCGCCAGGTCCGTAAATGGGGTGCTCGGGAAAACAGGAGCAGAATGGAAGAGGACAGCGTGTGAAGGAGGTGTGGTGTCCATAGGTTGGGGGTCTGACGTGCTTCCTGCTGAAGCACCGATGCCCGCCAGGGCCGTAAATGGGGTGCTCGGGAAAACAGGAGCAGAATGGAAGAGGACAGCGTGTGAAGGAGGTGTGGTGTCCATAGCTTCCATATTAGAGGTATTGCCTGCCTGATCTGAGAGCAGAGAGTGACAGTGGGAGAGCCTCTTCCTAGATTCTAACTCCTCTGAATTTATAGCACTGGCTCTGCCTGGCTTTATGACATATCCATTGTAGGTGTCACAGAGAAAGAGCGGGCGGGGCAGGGGGTGAGGCAGGGGTCACATGCGAGCCGAGCTGCTGGCTTAACCCCGGCCCAAAGGCAAAGGTCGGGGCCCCTTCTGGACTTTCTAGTGGCTGGGACTACTGGCTGTGGGTGGCAGGTGTTTGGCACCAGATGGGCCACCATGCGGAGACTGTTGGGGACTGTGGAAGCCTCGTCCAGAGCTCACCCTGCCTGGGGACTGGCTCTGCAGGCCCCTCAGCCCTGCGTATGTATCGGCCAGGCCTTCCCCACCACGGGGCCCAGAGGCCAGAGCCTGCTCAGACCTGAGGGCAGGAGGCAGCCAGAGCTTACCAGGGTGTGGGCCACCTCGTCCGGAGACCTCCCCAGCTCCTCTGCGAGTCCTGGAGACAGGATCGCCTTCTCCAGGGCTGCTCAGCTGCCAGCATCACCATGAGCCAGGTGGCCAAGGTTTCTGAGCAGGAGATGCAGAACCCTGATCCGACTGGATGCTGCAGCCCACGATGTCCCTTCCTGGCAGATAGGTTCTTTCTTCACTTCTTTTTTGAAATTTGGTAAAAGAACATTTAAACCTTGGCCTGTCCTTCAGGGTATATAGATGGTAGTGGCTTAGCCGGGATTCGATCCAAGCCTGTGTGATTCCAGAGCTTGTGCTCTGGACTGTGGTGTCTCCTTATCGTATATGCTTCATGTGATACTTGTTTTTCTTTTCTTCTTGTAGTCCTTATGGTACTTAGCCCTAAGTGCCATACCTGTAACGAACAGCTACACTGCCCTGTAGGAGGTCTTCTTTTGTTCAACGCATGAATTGGTCATCCACCACACTGTGTTCTAATCTCAGAAGATACAGGTCAGGGACCACCAGTTGTCAGCATGGCACCATTCCATATTTCTAACTGAGGCTTGAAGCCCGTATTTTCCCTTTGTCTAGTTTGAAGGATCCAGATATGTAAAGATGATATTCTAGATAAATCATGGGTTATCCTGAAAGAAATTCACCAGTGACTTGTTCCGTATGGATTAGAAGCCAGCTTCTCTGGCCTTCCTGGAGTATATCCAGTAAGGCGTCTCATTCATATGTCTAGAAATCAAATATATCATTTATTGCAACTTCAGCGTGGAGCGATGTATTGGTATAAAGTGCGATCAACACAATTTGGTCATTGTGAGTATGACATCTGGGTCCACTCTTTACTACCCATATGTAACTCTAGGGATTCTTATGCCCAAGAGAGGAGACGTACTCTTGGCTGTCTAGGACAAGGGAAGCATGTGTTGTTATTCAGGAGCTGGAAGCTTCAGCATGACAGGTAGGAATTGAACAATCCTGGTCTACACATCACTTGACCTTGCTTAAAACTTGTTTCTTTGGCTTGCTTCATTGGAGTGTTTTCTCCCTCCTGGGGCTGACATTGTCTGTTATGTATCACGCATGTGACATGTAGAAGTTTCAGAACCCAAAATCATATAGATCAGTAAAAATGTATATATATATATATATATAAACCTATTGAAACTCACACTGGGCATAATTCATATATTCCAAAATCAGTTTGACCCTCTGCTCATGAGATTCTTTTTATGGTATGTCCCAGCAAATCTGGGCTTCCATCCCCAATAAATTTTGGGGTTGGAGGACACAAAAGCTTTTGCTCAGACCTAAATTCTGTCTGAAAACAAGGGAAATATTATAAGCCCTTTGTAACCTCTCCAAGAGCAGAAATGATTTACAGCTGTGGCATTGAACCATAATTCCTCGATCTCATTTGAGAAGAGTTCAGTTAGAAACAGTGTCTTGATTTTTGTTTCTTTTGTTTCTTCCCTGTTTTCTTGTCTTGCTTACCAACAATCCATTCTAATTCATGAGTTAGTATGGCAGCAGGCTGAGTGTTTCCTGGAGCTCATTAAATGAAGTGTTTTTCCTAAAATGACGTTTGTCTCCTTGTTTTCAGCCCCTCTTCTTTCCTCTGCCCTTGACTATAACCAGAGCTCAGCAAAAGCTGAGTGACTTTGTGCAGACCTTACTTAGGCTCAGCCTTTTTTTCTTCATTATTTTATTCATGGCTCCTCCATTTCATTGCTTGCCTTCTCGAAATGTGTTGAAATCTTTCTGTGGTTGATGACTTCCAGAATATCTTGGCTTTTATTGGTTGATTAATTTTGGTATTTCTACAGTTTTATTTAGATATGGTTTCAGGAGGAACAGAAAGTAAATATATTTCCTAGTCTGCCATCTTGAGCTGAAAATCCCTGTGGATTTTAGCATCCAATGTTCCCATGGGAAAACACCCAACCATGGCCTTAATAGATGTAACACTCAAGATTTCAGCTTTTCTTGAGCAATCACTCAGGATTTCATATGTGGTCATTTCTAATGGGGAAATAATAACTATCTCATGATGTTGATTGGAGGATTAAATTAGATAATGAACATGAAAATGCTTTGTAAGATTTAAAAATCAGTAAAAATGTTTTTTGTTACTATTTGATTTGTTGCTATTTCAACTTCACTTGACAGTTGTTTATGACCTTGCCTATGTGAGAAAATGTCCTCTGGGTTATTTTTCGGAAAGCCAGAATGTATTTTTCCATAGCTCAATGGAACTGGCATCATTTGTGAAGGTTAAGGGTGAAGGGGTAAATGTTTCTTGACACCTATCACTTTACAGTGTTTTCAGGAACTAACTGACTCATGTATTCCTCTTCCAAATTTGGTTGAGGACCTCCTACCAGCCACATGCTTTATGTCAGGTGTTGGAAAGCATTTTCTGGATTTTAAATATCTTAGGCTTTGTGGGCCATATACAGTTTCTGTAGCTTCTCCTCCTCTTTCCTCTTCAACAAGCTTTCTAAACGTGAGAACCATTATTAGCTCACAGTCCCACAGATCCAGGCTGAGAGCCTGATTTGATTCGTGGCCATTATTTGCCAATTCCTGCTCTGCGTCTTCACTGAAGAGGGGGACCATGTTTGAGTAATCATTTCTTTGAATCGACTGTTGGTCTTCTGGGGCTTGTCCTTGCTCTCCTACAGTCTCTAATCAGCGTGGCATCCAGAGAGATCTTGTTAAAACATAAGTCAGATCATGTCACTCAAATTTCTTCAGTGGCTTCTTCACAGAAAATGCAAAGTCCTCAGAGTGCCTCCACAGACCTAGAAATCTGGGCCTCTGTTTCCTCTCTGACTGTTTCGTTCTCCTCTCCAATTTGCTCGCTCTGTTTTCCACACGCTGACATCCTTTCTGCTCCTTGGATACTCCAAACCTACTCTTGCCTCATTGACTTTCTGCCACACGCCAGCCACAGAAAGAGGATTTCACCGCCCAGGGTCAGAAGGGAAGGGGTGAGGACCTGAAGTAGCACTGACGATTGGGGTCAGAAGTCCATGGGGTCAGAAGGCTGCAATGAGAAGCCTACTCACCACAACAAAGAATAGACCCCCGCTCGCCGAAACTAGAGAAAGCTCGCATGCAGCAATGAAGACCCAATGCAGCCAAAAATAAATAAATAAAACATAAAGTATAGAATCTTAAAAAAGCAACAAAAAATCGATAAAGAATATTACGAGAATAGAATCACAGGCCAGTTTCTCCTTTGAACATGCATGCAAAATGTGTAAAGAGAAGCACAAACTGTATCCATGGTATGTAAAACAATCATATATCAGAATCAAAGTAGCTTTATTCTGGCAATGCAAGGTTGCTTTAATGTCCAAACATGAAACTGATCCCAGGAATGAATTAGAGTGGGGAAAGAAGTCATTTACAACTGAAATCTTGGGACTTCCCTGGTGGTCCAGTATTTAGAACATGACGCTTTCACTGCTGGGGCCCTGGGGTCCAATCCCAGGTCAGGGAACTAAGATCCTGCAAGACATGAGGCAGGGCCCCGAAAAAAACAAAAAAAAAGGAAAGAAAGAAGTCTTAACCAGGAGAAGCACAAGATCGAATAAACATAACAGATAACACCTTATGAAAAGTAGGTGAAGATTATGGAATATTCTAAAATTTAAAACAAAAAGAAAGTTTTAAAGATTCAAAAGGATGTGACAAATATTGTACATAGGCAAAAATGAAATGAAATAAAATATACAAATGATGGGAACCCAAAATTCCAGATGCCCAAGTCCTGTCTCTGAAGAGTCTCATTCAATGGGTTCAGGATTTCCTCTATATTTAAAAACCTACAGGTGATTCTGGTACGATTCACAGACACAATGTAAAGCTTCTCTTTTACAGGAAAGAATACCAGATTATTTTGTTATCTTATAGTTATACTAACAGGTTGTACTATTGACGGATAAGTCCGCTGTCAAAATGCACCCCCACTAGGGGTAAAAAAGGAACTAGTAGTCTCTACTGCTACTTGGTGGCAGCATGCATGTATTGCAAGGGCAATTATTGTAGCAATCCAAATTAGTGGAACATTTTAGAATTGGAAGACTACATACAGATCATCTAGTCAAGCTTCCAACTATTAAAGTTGTGAAAACTAAGGCCCATATAAATGACATGATTTATCTCCAAAGAGCATTAGTGAAAGTATGAAATAAAAAATATCTCTGAACGTTTAATTTAGTGCTGTGTTTATTAATCTCAAGTATTAGCTTAAACTTCAGTGTGACAGATTTGGGATTGAATTCTTGCTCACGTTTACTGGTTGCGTGCCTTTTAGTAAGTTACTAAAACACTTTTCTTAAAAATAGACGTATTTATTTATTTATCTTTGGCTGCCTAGGCTCTTCGTTGCTGTGCGCGGGCTTTCTCTAGTTGCGGTGAGCGGGGGCCACTCTTTGTTGCAGTACGCGGGCTTCTCATTGTGGTGGCTTCTCGTTGTTGCTGAGCACGGGGTCTAGGTGCGTGGGCTTCAGTAGCTGTGGTTCACGGGCTCTAGCACGCAGGCTCAGTAGTTGTGGCACATGGTCTTAGTTGTTCCGTGGCATGTGGGATCTTCTCGCATCAGGGCTCAAACGTGTGTCCCGTGCACTGGCAGGTGGATCCTTAACCACCGCGCCAACAGGGAAGCCCTACTAATACACTTTTAACTTTGCTTTTCACGTATGTAAAATGGTGAGCCTTGACTGATATAAAATATGAGATAACCTAGCACTGTTCTTCACACATATATGTAGTTAAAATTTTTTGGCTCTCATCCCACTTAAACAGCCTCTATCCCCTTAATAATGAATGTGTCTTTCAGCTAGCAGAGCACCCCACAGCTGACCACATTCTGGCAAGAGATATAGGATTCTTTTTCTTACTGGGGGTTCTTTATACCTGATATTTGAAGTGCACTTAAACATGAACAACTCTTGTTTATACTGTATTAATGGATTTGATGGATGAATTTTAGAAAGTAATATGCAGGAATTGAGCTGCCTTACTCTCAAGAAATATAATTCGATAGTGGTGGCTAGAACGATAAACAGTGTTTGGACAGGGAGTCCATATTGGATGTGAACTTCCTGTACTCCCATTCATCTATTAAGAATAAATAGAATCCTTTCAAAATGTGTTTTAAAGGGCAGTTATTTCTTTCTGCCTCATTTAAGTTACCTGCAAGAAAAAGACAATCTCCTGCATCCTTGTTTAATAGGCTTTTAACGTAAAGCAGATAATTTTTTGCAACATTTCCCAAACATTTCGTTATCCAATTGGCTGAGGCTTCTCAATGATTATCATTTCACAACAATATCTCCATCTTCAGCTTCTTTCAATGAATTGGCCTAATAGATGTGCCGTTAAAACAGAGCTTCACTCTCAACGTAGTTTTAATTTTGTATTCAAAGGGTATGAAGGATTCAGCCATAACAGTGAGTGGATTTCTGATACATGCTACATGATGGATGCAACTAAGTGAAAGGAGTCAGGCATGAAAGGCTACATATCGTATGGTTCCATTTATATGAAATGTCCAGCAGTGGCAAATCCATACACACAGAAAAGATTCTACATTAGTGGTTGCCAGGGGGTTGGAAGAGAGGGAAATAGGGAATGACTCCTTAAAATGGGTGTAGGTTTCCTCTTGGTTGATGAAAACGTTTTGCAGCTAGGCAGTGGTGATAGTTGCACAACACTGTGACAGTAGTAAATTCCACTGAATGGTACGGTGAATTGTAAAATGATCCAAATGGTGGATGTTGTGTTATGTTCCTTTTACTACAATAAAAGGAGAAAGAATTCGGGAAAGACTTAGAGTTTGGGAAACTAAGGTGAACTGGTCAAGAAAAAGACAGCTCTATTGTTCAGTTTTCTCTCAGCTCTCCCAGTGCATTAATCCTCAGCCAAAAGTAGCCTGAACTTGTAGATGATAGTCATTCAACACAGTCCAGGGAAAAGTAAATAAAATAAAACCCAACTCTTCTTCTTTAGCACATGTAGGAAAGGTTAACTTGCTGCTCAGCCACGTGGACATTCATGAAGACGTTTCACTTTAGCTGTCCTCTACTTCAGTACTTTACTCACTTGAGCTCATTCACACATGTAGGCAACAGCATTCCTTAATTCGATGGAATCTGCAGCACTGGTTGTGATCGGTCTCATGGAAAGAAAAGGAAAGGTGGCGCGGAAGCCAAGGGAAGAGATTTTCAAGACAGAGACGTTGTTTAAGATCTGACTCGGCTTGGCGGTCACAAAGATAAGGATTGAGAAGTAGTGCCCTGGACTTGTCAACGGAGAAATCATTGGGGGCTTCAAGGAGATCAGTTTCACGAGAGTAGGGGGGCAGAAACCAGACCGCAGTGTGGATGGGAGGGGAGAAATGGGGTGCAAGTCAAGAAATTGATGGCAAAGGGAAAGAAGGGAGGGGTGGATAGGAGGACAGGAGAATGGAATGGAGGAGAGCAGTTCCTTGTGGCTCTTTAATATGGCTGGGAGGGGCCAACAGAGAAGGAGAGCGTGAAGATGTAGGAAGAGGGGGTGGCATCCCGAGCCCAAGGAGGACTGGCCCCTGTCTTCAGCTCCCACCAGCTGGATGTTCCCTCCCTCTAGCTTTCCACGTAGGCTGTGGAAGTTGCCCCTTGCCTCCTTGGATCAGCCGCCCTTGATTCGTTCGTCCTTTTCTTATTTCTCAGCACACCTGGGTCATACGTTATGTGAAGACAAACAAATCACCACTGATGCTTAATTTTCTTGAAAAATCCCCAGGCAGGTACCATTTTGGAGAACTACATATTGTGCCTCAGCAAGCCAAAGTAGCCCATTTTTCCTCTCTCATTGGGAGAGATTGCTGTTTCTTGGAGAACCTGATGAAGAAGGTGACTCGCACTTAGGAATAACGTTGCTTGAAAAGTGCAAAAGGTGAGGTAGTTTGGCTCTGAGGGGCCTCTGAGGCCTGAGACTTCCTGAGAGATGGCAGACTCACAGCTCCCATTTCCCTCTGCCCCTGGGCTATGAGCTCCTCAAATGAGATGGTAAATAAAGTCACTGACATGGTTTAAAGGATAATTTAGTTCTCTCTTGTTCACTCAGAGCAAATTGAATGGGATTTGCATACAACATATGGATGAAATATCCATACGATGGGGCTTGACCATATCCTCATGGTTCCCCTTCCCTTTTCTACATCTGGCCCCTTTAGCTCTGCAGACTTAACCCCACACCATCAGTCCACCCAGTCGGTCCGCTGAACGTCACTTCCTCCTTCGCATCTGGTCGTTGTCGTCACCTTGTTCTCCACTACCGCCTCCTGCAGTAGCTGTTAGGTCCAGAGAGGTTGGTTCACTGTGAGCAAGTAACTGTCAACTCCATGGACAGGTGGAAGTGACTTGGCAGCCGGGATGCGCCCATCCTGAGTTCATTATACCCATGAGGGTCAAGGAGAATGGGGATGCAGCTGGTCTGCAGAGCCCCGGCAGTTCTGAGACACATGCTCCTGGATCCACACGTTGCTCCATACCCAGCCTTGCCTTTCTTTGTTCTCTCTCTTGACTCCATCCAGGTTTCTGCTCTCCTTGTCCCTTTGGGGAGGGAGGCCAGTACCAGCCCAGGTGTAGTCCCCCAAAGCTTCCTACTTCCAAGCGTTACGTAGGCTTGTATATCCACTTGCTTGGGTTGCCCTGGCATTCGTGCCAACAAGTTGAGTGGTTTATGCCCTAGGCTCTCTTTTCTGGCAAGAATGTGCCTAAAAATCTCCATCTCTGGTTTGGTGGCCCCTAAAAATTCCCAGTCAGTTTTGGTGAGGGGACACTTGGTGACAGTGTTGTCTTTCGAAATGAGTAGTTCCGTTACCGACAATCCTTTGCTCCCCATACGTTATTTATAAGGTTTCCCTGTTTGTATGTGCAAACTATTTGTGTGTATATTTGGAGAAATACATTGTACAGGCCTCTTTTTTATTTCTTCCACACACCCTAGAGATGTCATAGAGGCAGTAAATATGTCCAACTTTTTGAGAACTTGGAACAATCAAGACTTACCTGTATGGAATGCTGTTAATGATGTCAATTCCCACGACAGTACCTTTCATCTGACACACTTAGGGACTGTTAACAGATTAAAAGCAGTAAAAGACGCGGATAGAGAGAATTTTCATTATCTTGTGCTCTGAAATCTTGGATTTTCATTGGTTTCAATGGGCCTGAAAATGTATTTTCTTTAGTAGGGACATAGAAGCCACTAGCGGTATTCTTAACAAAGCAAGGTGAGTTATAAGCAATCATCTGATGGAGGGTAAATGTGCCACAGTCCAGTTTAAGAAAAATACAATATAAAAGTCTTACCATGGAAGAAAATCTTTATATGATCTTTTGAAAAAAAAAAAGCTTCAAGAAACATAAAGACATGACACCATATTCAGTTTAAAGTCAGTGACTTGTAAGCAAGGCAAAGCAAAGACAGTCTGATTAAGGCCGTTGCATTGTTCTGGCATTTTTTAGGTCTCACCCATTTCTGTGGCCTTTTTAGAACCTAAGCTTCTAGGGCACAGAGAACTTCATCTTGGCGTAGGGCTGAGCAAATGCACGGAGCATTTCTCAATAAGTAGGCATTAAATTCTTAGTCCAGAAGGACCCTTGAGATGCCCTCTCTTTACTCCTTGGTAGAACTGTTTTAACCATCCCCCGAAAACAGATTTTTTTCTTTCAATCTCAAAGTTCAGAGATTCCACAATCAGAAGTTACTTATCATATTGCCTTGTGGTCTGCTGTGGGCATCTGTCGAATGGTGTGAACTCTGCCTGGGGAGCCTGGTCTACGCTCCAGGCCCACGGTTTGGGCTGCGGTGGTGCCATGCTGTGCTCAGGGGCCTTCTTTTTTGGAAGTCTTGGCTCCAGTGAGCCTTGGTCATGTTCTCTTATGGAACCTTGGGTGCTAGACCACTCTGACCCTCAGTCTCATTTGCAGGTTCTGGGGAGGATTAAATGAGCTCATGGGATATCCAGGTGACTGAGGCAGAGTCGGCTCGGGATGAATCTTTGCTTCGTTTTCATTAGCTGCGGAGAAGACAATGACAGCTTGGTGCCTCTCCAACTTTAATATGGGTATGCCTCTCTTGGGGATCTTGTTAAATGCAGGCTGGTATTCAGTAGTTCTGGGTGGGGCCTGGATTCTGTGCTTCTAACAAGCTCCTAGGTGATGGTGACGCTGAGGGCAAGGGTTTGGCACCTGTGTTTCTCCCTGTCCGGAAGAGCAAGATGTCTGCCCCACCCCCACCCCGAGAGGAGAAAACATCCGCAATGTGACTACTAGGAACCAGCTTCCCTCACATGCAAGGGTCCTGTACCACTGCTCCCAACCATTCTGTCTGAGGCGCAGCAAGCCAAAACACTGAAATGCTGAGGTTTGCAGCAAAGAGGAGGTTTATTCACAGGGCAGCCAAGCGAGGACGTGACGTGACAATAGGTCTCAAATCCGCCTCCCCAAAGGCAAGGGGTTTTGGGTATCTGTGGGATAAAGAATAAAGAAGCAGGGCAGTATGAGGCATGGGGAGCATGAGGAAAGGTGATTGGAGAAACGTGTGCTCATCATTGTTCTGAGCTGGCATAACTAGGCTACAGGCCTCAGCACATTCTCAGGCTGGAGTTTTGGCCCTCTGATGGCAGGAGGTCAAAAGGCACTTGCCCAGGTGGAAGATCGGTGGTCCTCTCCACTCTAAACCAGCTCAGCCTAACCAGGCACAGCTGATTCCAAGTTCCTGGAGGATAATGGGGCAAACATCTTATTGCTTATGCTACATGCTACTTGGAGGACGTGCAGGTGTTCAAGCTACCTTGATGAGTGAAGACCGGGATTTGACTAATCATGACACCTTGTTTCACCTCCAGGCGAGCAGAAGAGAGCTGTAGGCTGAGTCTGGCTCCTGGCACCTGGAATCGGAGGCAGGTGGTTTAAAAACGGGCTCTCCCACCCTCTGTGTGATATTAGGTAGATAGACTATTGAACCTTCCTGTGCCTGTTTCTCCACAAGCAGCATGGGGACACTCAGAGTCCCTCTCTTGGGGGCTGTTATGGGGCTTCAGTGAGATATAGATGCATGCACAGGCACACGGGAGACACCCAGTGTGTGTTCCCTTCGTGCTTATTTTTATTAGGACACCAGTATTGTTAGAAGATTTCTGGTTTGGACAACAAATTAGATAGGTGGTCATTGCTATAGTTTATGCGAGAGCAATTCACATTGCCATTTGCAAAAAAGTAGTTGGTTGTCCAATGGGGATTATAAACATCCATTTAACATGAGCTACTGAACAGATAGTTCACACAGTAAGTACTTTATTTAAAATCAATTCTCTTTGTTTTCTTAAGCAATTGTTAACCCCCAATTTCGTGAGTACTACCAAGTAAGTCACTTGAAAATCATCTAGAGCAATCTATTTCACTTAGCAAGCCTAAAGCTATAGTTCAACCATTTTATTTACTGTTCTATGACAAAAATTACTCTAAACAGCTATTCCCTGGATAAGTAATCAGCTAAAGCTAGTTTGACTGACTAAATCGATTTACTGAGTTAATAAGCCAGTTGTTTTAGAATAGGTTGAATGCATATTTCTCATCCATTCTGCATTAAAGTGTTTCCCATTCGTACATACCCACATTCCTACTTCTGTGCTGTAGGGCTTGGCTGAACTACACCTGCCTTCAGTGAAACTTTTCTCTCCTGCACAATTGGAGATAATTTTAGTCTCCTCGTGACTCCCACGGGGTTACCTCTGTTGTGACACTTGACTATTTGGTGGCATATTTTATTTGAAAAAGCCTTCCGTTACTCCGGGCACGTCAAACAGTAAATGCTTTCTCTTCATAAACCTGCATAACAGTTTTCTGAACTCTTCTGCTCTGGGCAAGATTCATCAGTACACCAGGCAAACATAGTGAAAGAGGAGACAGTACTTGTGTTGTATTCAATTGGGTCTTGATACCTAAGTGTGACTCTTAACCAAGGATTATGCAGTAGTTAAGGACACAGATTCAAGTTGTTTAGGATGTGTCCTAAAGTGTCAGTGGCAGAATTTAAGTCTCTACTCTGGAAATTGTAGACCTGAGACAAACTACTTCCCTAAACGTCATTTCCTACATCTGAGAAAGATAATAGTATCTACCTTGTAGTAGACTGAATAATACCATTGCCCCCAAATGTCCACATTCTACTCTCCAGAACCTGTGGATGTCACCTTAAATGGCAGAAGGCACTTTGCCAGTGGGATGAAAGT